>NW_027449513.1:42098-95098 GCF_964194025.1 Convolutriloba macropyga | reverse complement strand
TCGGGTCATCGCCAGGCGGCGCTTGACGAGGCTGCTTAGCCGAACGGCTGCTTTCCCCTCTCGCCCTTGATGAACCGCCTTCTGGTCTCGGCGCGGGCGGGGGACTGCCCTCACTTCTTGGCACGTCGCCGCCACCATCATCTTCGTCAGATGAATCATCATCTGGTAACCCTGGCGGTCCTGGCGGTGACTTTGGCGCCTCTGGCCTGTCCATCCGCCCGTAGAAGCTCTTCGGATTGGCTTTCCGGCGTCCCCCACTGTTCCACCTCGGGTGTGGGAGGCTCTCGGCTTCGCTCTCCTCGTAATCTGGCGGACGAACGACAACCTCCCAGCCATCGTCCATAGCCCAGTACGGCCTCCCACTGTCAAAGTGGCGCCAATACTCTTCGTTGTCGATATGCTGGTCGGGCTCCCAATCCACCTTCTCGCCTAACAGCTCAGGGGTTAACTCGGGTTGCTGCCCGTTGCCGCGCGCGTCACTCGCTGGCACCACATCCTTCCTCCTGGCCCTCCGGAGGTGGTCGATGGCGGCGTCCCTGGTGTGGTGGTGGACGTACCACACGTTCCTAACCACCTGGGTCACTCCGGTGTTCTCCGGGGTTCCTGGGTACGTCGTTACTTGAAGGTTCAAACCCGGCGGGTAAGAGGGGACCATCAGGTGGAACGAGTCCATTGCGTCCCAAACTTTCCCCAGGGATGCCCACACCATCCGGCTACCCGCGAGGCGCTCCTTGAATTTGGCGGCCAGGTAGATGCAGTCGTGGTCGCTCAGGACGATTCGAGCCGTATGGACCCTGACCAGGGAACCATCGTCGCGTCTCTCCACGGCTGTCATCTCCCAGGTCATGACATCGAGTTATTCCCGCACCTTCAACCTCTGAGTGTCGTCCGCATACTGGGTGTCGGTGTTCAGAACTGCCTCCAAGATCTCCTTTGCAGTCCTCCTGCGGGGATTCTTGCTCGGCCATCCGACTTCCTGGGGGTCAAGCTCCACCAGCTTACCCGGGAGCCAACTGTGGCCCCCGGCATTAGGTTCTCCCCTCCACATGTCTCTGGACCCTGCCTTGTAACGGGACAAAACCGCGTGGGCGGTTCGCTCATCTGTAATCATCAGACGGACCCACTGGCTGGAGATCTTGGCTCCCTGTGCCGTGTACACGAGTTCCTCCACCTGGTTGCCCCAATCAACGACGCTCCATTGGCGCTGCCTTGGGTGAAGGTGAAGCTGATGGGTCCGCTGAAACTGAGCCGTGTCTATCGGGCCCATAGGTAATGGGCGTGCGGGGAATAGGAATTCAAGGCTCCAGTCTGGTCCCTGCCACTCAGTCACCATCTGGCTCATGTCCTCCTCGCTGATCCCCCACCATCTGGCCATGGCGCCAAAATGAATGAGATCTCCCCCGTTGGCTGCCTGAAAGAGATCGTCGAACTCAGCGACCACGTGGACACTCCTAGCGGTGAGATCAACGCTCCAGTTGGGTCGCATCAGCCGGTCGAACTGCTGATGGTTCGCCAAGTACCTATGGAGGGCTGGCGACCGATGAAGCCACAGGTACTGGGAAAGGTAGTTGAACAGCCGGCTCCTCAACGGAGCGTTCCTTCCTGGTCTGCTCAAGTAGATGATGAGCAAGACAATATGAGCAAAAGTGCTCGTGTCTTGCCAGCACCGGCGCAGTACTTCCTCCACCGGAAATCTCTCCCCCACCATGGCCCTGATTGTCTGTATCAGCGGATCGGTCGGGGCCAGCACTCTCTCCTGCGCGTTCAGCACAAGGGTCTGATGTTGTTGGCGAGTGAGAGTGTTATAGTTCAAATTCGCCATCCTCTGTACGGCTCCCTGGCCAAGCGGGGCGTGTCCCGTGAGGAGTCGGGCCCACAAGGTACTGTGCTGAAGTTCGCCAGCCAGGTGGTTTGCCCTTGACCAGTCTTGTCCGGACACTGCTGCAGCACCTCCCTGCGGTGCGGGGTCACCCAGCTCGTCTGGATCGCCCGGATCATCAGGGTCGGGGTCGCCTCCGGGCCCTGGCGGCCCGCCGTGTCCTTCCGGCCAATCTGCCGCATCTCCTTCCTCATCGGAGGGTCCTCCCTCCGGGGGCATTCCTCCGGCGACTGCGCCCCCTCCTTCCGGTGCAACGTCTGATCTGGATCTGACTGGGGGACGGTTCCTCGGGGCTCCGAACTCCGAGAGGTTCCGCTCTTCCTCCCGGGTCATCACCGTCGTCATGAACGGTCGCGGGCGCCCCCGGGGCGTTGTCCGCGTCGAAGATCTTCCGACTGACCGGGCGGACGGGCGCCTGTCGCCCGGGCTGTGACTGGCTTGCCTCCTCCTTCGCGTCGGCTCGCTGGTCATGCTGCGGGGCGGCGTCATGTTCTCAGACTCCCCACTGCTGCTCCTGACCGGTCCTGGGTTGGGCTCAACCCCCTCCTCGACCAACTTAGTTGGCAGGTAAGGGTCATCATCCGGATGAGGCCTCGGCATCACTTCAGGCCACCACCAGCCCTTCTCGTTGCGGCTGCCTCGCAGAACACCGGCCTGCGGCTTCCCCAACTTGGTCTCCTCCTTCTGCTGCGGAGTAGTCGGGCGCGCTGGCTGGCGACCCTCCAGGAAATGAGCCTCCCCCGCTCCCGCAGTCACTTGCAGGCCAGACCACTTCTGGTACCTGTCGTTGGTAGCTTGCTGAATGCGACGGTAAGCCACACGGTCTCCCGGCATCATCAGGAGCGGGAAGGAACACTGCCTTCCTCTGGGGGCCCGTCCCGGCTGGACATACGCCTGTACCGCATCTGGGTAGTAGATCAGGCTGTTGGTTGTGACGTCCACTCGGGCGTGATACTCCAGGAAAAATCCAGTTCCGATCAGAAGGTCGGGAACGTTGCCTGGCATGTAATGGACGAACGTGTCGATCATCAGACGTCCACTGCCCACAACAGGGTTGAGCTCCATCCTGACCCTCTCCTTGCTGCGGAACACCTTGTCCCCATCATGGGCGCTGCTGGCTGTGCTCGGCAGACCTGGGTCTTCAATCACCGAGGACCAGTCCTTGATCATGCTCTGCGGCATGATGGCGAAGTAGGAGCTGCCCGTGTCCATGACGACGTCGTCGACCACGACGCCGTTCATCTTGAAGGTCACGCCAGTCGTGTCCACTCGAGCAATCGGCCAGGTGACTTCGTCCACCACCCGGATCTCCTGAGACTTTCCTCGGGGTCCTTCTGTTGTCCCGAGGCCACTCACTTGAAAAGCGGCGGGTGCCGTGTCACCACCGGCCCCCTGGGGGACAGCGACCTGGTCGTCCAAGTCCACCCCCAGCTCCTGTCGTATAGCGGAGATCACCATCCCCGCTATCTCTGACCCGAACCGGACACACTCCTTCAGCGAGAGATGCACTCCCCCCTTCTGCAGTCCAGCCTCAATCTTGTTCTTGAAGCGGGAGTCCTCCAAAGTCTCCCCTTCGTCACGGAAGTACCCGCGAATGATGCTCTGAGCCTCCTCGCGAGACAAACCCGCCGCGACATCTGACATGGGGATGGTCTTGGCGGATGCTCCTCGAACGGCCGCCACCACTCTGTGGTTGATGGCGCTGAGCTCTGCCTCTCTGATGGGCTGATTGCGCTCCACCACCTCCCCTGCCGCCGGTCCCGGCGTCACTGGACGAAAAGACGCGGGCAGCCGGCTGGCTCTGGCTCGGGCCGCGTCCTCACTAACCGGTCTGTCGGCGGTCCTCCCTGCGTAGACTTCGTGTCCACGCCTGGCGGGATCGGAATGCCGTAACATGGCCTTCTTGGCGACAGCTGCGTAGGTGTCGACGTCGCTCACCACGTTCAACGCCTCGCCGATGAATCCGCACGTACGCCCCATGCCCATGCCGGCGATCGCCTTCTTGGCGTAGGTCATGTTGGACTCAGCTGGCTTGTCGGCCACCTGGACGGTCTTGGAGCCCTGCTCAACGGAACGGTCCTTCCCCCTGGACGGCGCCAGGTCGGGGTGCAGCTTCCAACAGGTCTCCACGGAGTGTCCTCGCTTGCCACACTCGGAGCACTTCAAGTCCCGGGGCCTCGATGCCCCAGGCTCATCCTTGACGGGATTCTTCCCGAGCTCCCTCTTGGCCTGCGGCTTCTTGCCGTCTCCTCGAATGGTCGGGCATTCCGGGTCGAGGTGATCTCCTCCACAGTGACGGCAGGGTCTTGAAAGGGTCCTAGCATTGGGCCTGTTCTTGCCCCTCTGCTCTCTTGGATTCTCCTTTCCTGGCGGTGCCCTGACGCGCTCACTGTCTGCCTGCCTGGCATACAGTCCGATTTGCTCGGCTGTCTTGATCTTGATGGTGCTGAAATCCAGGAGCCTCTCCGTGTTGTCTAGGGTAGACACCACTCCTCCGAGCCTGTACCCGAAGGTCTCCTTGGTCCCACGCACGTACGCATTCCACATGCCGCGGCATCCCGGGATGTGGTCGTACACATCTGAGCCAATGGCATCGATGACCTCCCTGACCGTCAGAAGACATCCACGGGGACGCGACTCATATATGGCCCAGGCTGAGGCCCACTGGCTCTCGTTGGAATCCATCTCATGGGGACTCCTGTTCTTGAGGCGCCGCAGAATCGTGGTCTCGTTCTGGGGCTGCTCCCTCTTGGTGATGTAACGAGCAATGTCCGCCAACTGATGGCGAGCCACGTCGTTCTCATAATCGTCCATCTGTTCGCGATACTGCTTGATCTCGAACTGGTAGATAGCAATGTCACTGCGGTACTCCTCCATGCTTTCCCGAGTGTGTTGCATTGGCCTTGTAGGAGCCTGGGGCTTGACTGGGGCCCCGTCAGGACGGTCGACCGATATCCCGGTCACGGCGCAGGGTAGAGGACGCCAGATGCGCTGTCCTTCCTCTCCGTCCCCTTGATCGATGATGCGGTCATACTCGTAACCACCGGTGGGATCGTCCTCAGAGTACTCCACTCCCCTGTTCCTGCTGGTCAGTCGCTTGTCCAAGGTGACTGCGAGCCCTGGGTCCATGTGTCCCATGATCAGGCCCTTCACCTTGACATAGTCGTACTCCGGACTGGCGGCACGTAGCAGTGCCGACGAAGTGTTGTGCCTCCTCACAACGTCTTGGAGCCACTGGTATATCTGACCACTGCTCCCGTTGAGGCGGTAGACCTTCACGGTCTGGCTGGGCAGGTCCTGCCGGCTCCTGCCTTTCCTGTCCTCAGGCTCCATGCTGACGCTCCACAGAACTCGTTGCTGTCTCAGGCGCCGCTCCTGATGAACTCACTCCAGCTCCTTCTCTTCCTGCTTGTCGAGCCTGGGCTCTTGAACGAAGCAGAAAGCTTGGAGACTGAACGTTGTAGGGTTGGTTTACCCTGGGTGTGGAAAGAGCCGATTGCCCTGTCTCTGGACTGTTTGGGACCGTTGGTGGCCCGAACAGTCACCAGTAGCAGCTGTGTCTTGCCTTAGAGCACAGCCTCCGATCTGATATCACCGAGGAAATGTGTCGGTGAGTTAGATAAACATCTCGATCGGTTCTAGCGGAATCCTTGGTGTTCCGCTATTCGGTCGAGAATCGGTCTCAAGGTCGCGGGAGAGCACGATCTGCCCGCGTCCACCCCAATCAGAGATGGGATGTGCTTGTCCGCGAAGGTGCGGAAACTATCTTCCTGATCGGCGTGTCTTTCACGCCTGAAGCTTGGAAAATCTAATCGATTCGTTCCTAAAGGACGGAAACTGCTGCTCAATGTTCGAATCGGGTTGGCCTCCTCGATCGGGTCGATAGCGGTCGCTTTGGGGAATACCGCTTCGTCGGTACCGCTTGGCGTTTGTTCGCTACTGGCCGTCGGTCAACCCGGTCGGTGCACGCGTCTACGTAAGGCCCATGACATCCCAATGCAAGCCGTTCGATCACTCACGCAAGTCTCTCCGAACGGGTCGCGTCACCGATATCACGCATCGTCATATTCATATGGGAATTGGCAAACAGGTCACTCGAACGCAACGATGGCCGACATCAACAGGCAATAGCACACCTTGGTCCCCGAAACGGTTTGGGGTTTTGTTGATGGAGCGATAGGATGCCTCGCTCGCGACACTCGGCCAACAATCGAATGAAATGCCTTTACCCGACGAATTGTGTCCCAAACAGGGTTCGATGATCGACGGAGCCGACGGGACGGACACTCACAGGAGCACCGCGGGAAGACATGCGTTCGGAACGAGGCAAGCAAGGGCGGGCGAAAGGTTCACCGCTGTAAGTGCTCCGCGTGCCGATGATGTTCCGCGCGTGCTCCGATCCCTGTCCGCTGAATTGTCTCTCCTCCCAATCACGATCCGCAACTCATACGAAATGGTAAAGGTTTACAAACTGATTGCCGGACCCTGTCTTGGGCCGGCTGAAACACAATGAGTCTGAAAGCAGGTTCAGTCTCCAAGCTTCTGCTTGGGCTGAACTATTTTCGGAGTATTTCTATCACAAGAAACACGATCAAACAAACAACTCGCCCGCAGGCGTGAAACATAGCAAAGCAAAACACTGTGTAAAGTACACGATGTAGTTTAACAGTGTAACAAGGAAAATAAAATAAAAACGAAAATGTTGCAGCTAGCAACAGCCAGCTGACGCTTCGTCTTCAGCTGGGCCGCGGACCTTGGGCACGTCCGTCACGTACTTGTCCCTTCCCGCGGGTTTCTTGGGTCTTGATGGGGTTTTCTACCCCTGTCTTGGTGGTCGCTACTCTCGCCACGACACGGGTACTCAGCATAGGTACCTAGTTCTAGGTCCAATTGCTACCTGGAGTAAGTACCAGTACTTTACCTACGAGTACCTACTCCAGGTACCTTCTACGTTTACTCCAGGTACCTATGAGTATCTACCACAGGCACCTACTACGGGTCCAGGTCGAATTGGTACCTGGAGTAGGTACCAATACTGTGCCTACGAGTACCTATACTCCAGGTACCTACTACGGGTACTCCAGGTACCTATGAGTACCTACCCTAGGTACCTATTACTGGTACGTAGGTAGTATTGGTACCTGGAGTAGTCAATCTTACGGCTCCTGACTATCGTGAGATTAATCGTGCGGCTGCGTAATTTTGAACATATCTAAATAGAAAATCTTGCGGCCTGTGTAGCTCGGCTCTCTGATCTGACGGTGAAAATTGATTTAGTTCTAAATCGTGCGGCCAAACCTGTCCAATTCATGATCGGACGGCCCCCTAATTTTGGGCCATTACTATATCACTTATCTCACGAGTACTCGTACGGAAACAGTTAAAAACGGAAAAGCGAACGTATATAGCATGTTCCCGTACGCGGGATACCACTAATCGCTCGCGCTGCGCTTTGAGCAGTACTCATTCTTCGTACTCCCCAAAACCCAACGCTTCGCTGAGATTATTGGAGTTTCTACTCGTAGCAACTAGCAGCTCCTGCTAGCAGGAGGCCTCCTGGTACTACGAGTACGAGTATCCCTAGTGCCTGGGTAGAATGTGTGTACCAGTACACGTACCACGCGGTTTTGTGGTACCGCCAAGGTGCTGGTAAGAACTCGTATTTTGCATGGAACGGGACTAGATCAGGGTAACCGGGACAATGTTTGAACAGAAAAGCGTAAACTAAAATAGAACGCCGCCCGATCAACTGCGATGCACGCGACTGAACCCCGCGGGTTGCCAATCATGCCAGGGATCTCCAGCCCCCCGCCCTGAAATAGTTCGATTGATACCATGGTAATGCTGCGGAACGGGGGGAGCTGTTGTTCGGGGGGCTAGGGCGGCGTGTCTTGCTGCACAGGCCCATGGGGTCCCGTAAACCGGCAGTGTTTACGGGACGTTTGCGTGGGCGACGTACGCTCGATGGCAGCACCGCACCATCGCGCGCACATCTGGCCCAGCACCCCTCCCAACACTGTCTCACTAGCTTCCCGATATCACAATCTACTAGTTTCACACACACACCGGTGGTCCCGACGGGTCCACCGCTGTGTGTGCGTTCCTAAAACGCTTTTTGTCCCATGGGTGTGGGTGAGGGGGGGGGGCACACTACTAATAGTAAAGTACTGGGGACCCTTGCTCCCGACGGGAGTGCGGGGAGCATCGGCTCTCGCTGCGGCACTGTCGGCAGCCGTCGTAGGACACCCCCCGAGTAGAATGCATCCCTATACACCTATAGATGAATCCTCGGCAGGTTCAGGGGTAGGTTGGTGCAGGGGGGAGTTTTCCGACACCGATTAGGTGCGGCCATCGAATGCACATCGTGTTACGAACTGCGGAGCCTGCCAGGCCCCGTAGTTCCCAACACCAGGTGCACGCGATGGCACCGACCTGCACTAATACGCACCTACCTACATGTCCATCGAATGCATTAGCACCGATATACAACCTAGTCACGATCAAATAGGGCTCTAGAATCCGGTGCAGTGGCGGGCAGTGTCATCTGCACGGCCATGGTCGATGCAATTGTCGACCATGGCCCATCGGCCGATCGTTTGTTCACAAGCAAACCCACCCCGCCCTAACCCAACCGAGGACACCCTAGGGGACCTACGGAAGCCCTCTAAAGGGTCACCTGGTCATAGGGTCCAGGACTGTACCTTTGCTGGACCGTTTCGAGCCCAGCGTTTTCGTGGTACACGTACCACTTTTGTGGTACATGTACCCGCATTCTGCCCAGGCACTAGAGTGCGAGTACTGCTAGCCAGTCCGGAATCGGGATACTCGATATACAGCACTGCTTGATCTGTACAGTAGGAGATACGTCGACATCCCGGGGGTGAAAAGAAAAACGAACGTCGACATCCATCTTGAACGGCCCCGAATCCCGATCGAATGCCAGTCTGGTTCAAATTCGGGACTTGGTCGGTCGCAGACCTATCTCCGGAGCTACCTGGCTATACCTAAGGTACCTACTGAGGTAGGTGGTAGCCTCGTATAGGTAGCCTACCTACTAGGAAAGCCGGGTCGGGCCGGGGGGGAATATCGGAGAACCGGCGCGTGCACATGTGCACATATCTGATGTATCCTTACCTACCTCATTATATAATGAAAAAACAAAGCAGCATCAGCAGCAGCAGCAGCAGCAGCAGCAGCAGCAGCAGCAGCAGCAGCAGCAGCAGCAGCAGCAGCAGCAGCATCAGCAGCAGCAGCAGCAGCAAAAAAAGAGACCAGTTCTCGTAATGATAGGCCTTAGATTTCGCGTATTATTCGGCAGGTCTCGAGTACGTACCCTACCCTACTGATCGTGATCTACCGATCGATCGCGATCCTACCCTACCTACCGGCTACCGCCTACTGTACTGTACTCGTATCCGTACCGCAATGGTACGTACCTACCCTACCGGTAGGCCTACCGGCCCGTCCATCTACATAACGCGGGTATAATATAGCACGTATGACCGCCCCGATGCCCTACCCCTCCATTATCCACATATGGACCCCCACCCACCCCACGACAAATATTTATATGATATATACGCTTATAAAATACAGATTTAAAACATTCACATTATTTGAAACATATGATACATATATAATATATATACCGTAGTTTAAAATATTATCCAGCTATGGACCATATACCATACCACCATTCCTTATATGATACACCTACAAGCATACATAGGTTCATATGGGTGCATATCTATACAATTTTACAAGCCAATAATCCACATATGGACCCCGACCCACCCCGCCACCAATATATTATATGTGCGATATGACAATTAGGGCACCTACTGTGCTGTAGTTGCTAGCACCGGTGTTGAGCCGGACTGCCCTAGTATTTTTTAAAATGAAACAATGCACATGTATCTCCTACTACACCCTAGTACGTAGTTAGGAGATAGTAGCTCTTGATAGTGAGAGGTTGATTACAAGCCCGGGAGCAGCCTCACAGCTCTTGATAGTAGGGTAGTAGGATCGATATGTAAGCACTATGTTCATACGCATGCGTCCCGGCCGGCTGGGGGCATTCGATCAAGGTCGCACCCAGCTGCCTTGCGAACAAACCGCAAACAACGCCGCGAGCTGCAGTCGCGATAATCGTCTGTACCAGACTTGATATTTGATAACTCGTGCTGTAAATCAGTGTCCGACGATTGACTGACGGCTGCTGAGCCGTCAACAAGCGCTACGATATGGTATCCGGAGTTCCTTGTCCCCACAGTCAAGTGAATGTCTCGTCACACTCTGCGCACTCGTCGGCTTCACAGAGAAACAAATGATACAATGACAAACCCGAAAATGGAAAACACCCTTTCGCTAAAGCCTTCGCTCATTTCAGTATTCAATGGCGACTCTCGTTCCCACTCCGCATAGTTATGGTTATTTCGTTGGGCATTTTTCTGTACTAATGGGGAGCAAGCTCTGCTACCGTACCTGTCTCTAGAGCTTAGCTTTACCTCCCGCTCTTGCCCGATGCGGTGCCTTCCTTTGCAGTGGGAGCCTCATCCGACAGATTGGTGCTGCGGATGTGTCCCCATTTGCTGCGGCCTGAGAGGTGGAGTCATGACAATAGCTATTCTACAGGTATTGAAACTTGCTGAAGATGATAAATGACAAGCTATACCATGTCTCATCTAGGCCGTGCGTGAAGTGCGATATTATCCTCCACACCACACGCATGTGCGCATTTCATGATTGAAATCGTGTCCAGTTGCAGATCTTCTTTCACAAATTCCTTGCCATATTAAGTCGCTGAATCACTTTTGACTGATGCATGCATCCTACAGCTTCTTGGAGGGCTATGGTACCTGATTACAGCCATCAGCACACTTCTTTCTGCTTTGGGGACAGGCAGCAGCTCTACCACCTCTGGAGCCTACTTCGCCATGTTCTTATTCCAATTCATCGCAGCATCACTATTCTTCTGCATCGGGATTCTCGGCCTCATTGCAACGCTCAATGAGGGTGCAATTGTCAGACTGAGCTATGAGAAAGCAGTGGTGCCTGCTGCACGGTACTACAAGGCCTGCAAGTGGACGTTCTTCGTGATGGCATTTCTCATCCTGATCGCTGCAGTAATGTGGACCGTCGGAATCTCTATTGACTATCAGGACCCAAACTCACCGCTGAAGGAGGTCTGGCAGGTAGTGCTGCTGGCAGTATTCATATGGTTGTGTGCTCTTGTCTCTGTTGTGGTTCAGCTTTACTTCCTATATGTCATATGGAGTTACCAGACGAAACTGGAGGCAGCGTTTCACGGGAGGCCGTACGGCCAGTTTGTGATTCAAGGGCAGCAGCCACGTCCCACTGAAGGGCCAATCCTACCCACTGCTCCCTTTACTGAGTACTCATACGAACGGAGATTAGCATTACGGAACACACAGTGAGGTTGCAGTGTTGTTTATGAATTTATATCAGATATCCCTGGTGCACGGCATTGTTGTAATTTTTTACCCTTGACGGTCAGTTCTACACAAATTAGCGAAATTACGCCCAGCCCATTTCTCCAACAGAGCATTTTTACGGATGCAGTGTCCGTCTATAATATACACCGCTTCAACAACAGCAGCTTACTTTGGCTTGATTGTGTAGCTTGCTTTGTGACAAAACAGGCTGCTCCACCCTATCTAAACTTAGTAGGCAGTGGCCATGGTATGATCAATTGGGAATGGCGGTGTTGCATGTGAATGGGAGAATTGGTATGAACAGGTGCTGACCCCGTCGAACGGGAATGTCACATCTTATCGAACCGACACTTCTCTCATTGACTTAGCAAGGCATAGAGGCCTGCCGTTGCGTCAGATCAAATGCAAGGCTCATATTGTAATAGCTAGCTTCGCAAGAACAAACAACATGACGAGCCATGTTCCCTGGCTGAAATCCTAGGCTGCAGGTGACGCGGGTTGTGCACTCCTTTCATCGCTCGCTGATCGAATCGGCATGTGACCGCACAGTTTCGCACTCGAGCGATGTGGATGCATTTGTATGTCTGCGAATACAATATGTGGTTTGGGTTGGTTGACCTGCTCGCGGATGGATCAGGTGACGAGGTAGGTACCGTACTACCTAGCGTAGGAGATACTAGTAGCAGCTCGTACCGCTACTGTAGCTTCATGCTCTTCACTCTTCAGCCTCCAGCCGGGCAGGGACTCACAACAAATCAGTTTCGATCATACGATGTACACAATTTAAGAACCTCCATTTTTGTACTGATCACGTGTGTACTGCCAAAGGCTGCCCCACAAGCTGCTCTGTTGCCTTGCCTGTTTCGTTTTGATTCCTGATATTCCCATAGCATGTCGTCTGATTTCCCCCGATTTCCTCTTTTCTTCTTCCCCTCAGGTTACACCAACTTGCCCCTGGGAAACAAAATGTGCCGGTGGGGGCCCTTCGTGCGGTTCCGTGCTAGGATCGCAGCGGATGGCAGAGCAGGCACTCTGGGTACACATTTAGTGGTGCGCGAACCACGGAATCCTTCCTAAAGCGTTCGTTTGGCGTCTCGATAGGTTCCAGAGCATTCCACAACATCTGGCTGTACCTTCGTTGCCTTCCTCTAACTGCGTCTTGCAGCCATGGCTCGTTTGAGAGCGCGCATCGTCGCTCACTTGACGACTAACCAGATCCGAATAGTAGCGATAATAGAACAATAGATAGACGAAACATCTTTGATTTCGCGCCCCCAGTTTTGTTCTCCGCACGCAGACATCGGCAGTACTTGTATTCCTACTGTATTGGCAGTTCTTAAATGTGTACACGACTCACGAGGCCAGACGGATTTGTTGTGCTACTATAATTATAGAGACATCTACAGAGCTACAGAGCTTGCTTTTTTAAAAATACCTCTGAGAAGGACGTCAGCCTGCTATACACTATCTATATATGAGGGGTATTTCGATGACACGCGTGGTAGAGATCATTATTAGATACATTATTAGGCGACACTGATTTGTTTTGTTGTTTTAGGTTACCCCCCTCGGATTTCGCCCCCCCAAACAACAAATTTATTCTTGAAGTATTGCTTAAAGTACTATACAGGAATACGCCCCGTTTGGGGGTGGGTGGACCAAGGGTCGTCCGCCCGGCTGATACCTGGGCGTGGGTCGCCCGATTGACCTGTTTTGTTCGCTCAAGCACAGAAACGTCTCTTTCGGGCATGTTCGGACGTTTTCTGGGCTCTCTCTGGAGGTCTCAAGCTGAAGAACCCCCGATTCTACATCAACACTCATCCTGACACTGCACAAAATACTCGGACCCAAATAATTTGTTTAGAGCCACATAATATATATGTCCCCCCCCCCCCCCCCCCCCATTCTGAGCGGATTGCTCACCTAAAACAACAAAACAAATCAGTGTCGCCTTAGAAGAATTTGTCAATTTGAAGATTGAAGATAGATAGGACGTGCGACCCACCGGCCACCTTCTCCCGGGGGTGGAAAAATAAAGGACGTGCAACTCGTGAGTCGTGAGTCGTGAGTTGTACTGTACGTGCATTAGGCCATCGTAACTTATTCATTTGGTTTAGGCTGCCCCCCTCCGATCTGACCTCCCCCGATGATAAGCTGTCTGTTTTCTTAGATAGGTGGGTACCTAACGTACGGTACCTACCCTACATATAATAATATGAAGGTGCAAGTAGTCTCTCTCTCTCTCTCTCTCTCTCTCTCTCTCTATGAGAGAGAGAGAGACAGAGAGAGAGAGGCAGATCTGTCTCTCTATGAAGGTGCAATATATTGTATCTCCGAGAGATACATTTCCGCAATACATCTTCGTTCGGGTATCGAGGACATTCCCAATTTCGCGCACGGTGTTTAAGTACGGAATTTGTGGGACACACGGCTGCCGCCCGGCAGCCGTAAACACCCGCCGCTCCCGCCGCGGGCACCGCGGACAACATGTTCACCACCCGGACAGCGATCTAGGTCAAAGCCTGGACCTGTCCTGAGATGGTGTGACGGCTTGCGGTAGCCGTCGGCATGTGTCCGACGATGTCCGATGATGGCCGCCGTGCCCTAAGCCGCCTAAGGGCAGCAGGCAGATTTCGAAAGACAGTTTAGTGTCCTGCTGGCCTATGTCACCTAGGCAGCGGCGGCCATCATCGGATATCGTCGGACACATACCGACAGCCCCCGCCAGCCGTCACACCATCCCAGGACAGGTCCAGGCTTTAACCTAGAATATCGCTGTCCGGGTGGTGAACATGTTGTCCGCGGTGCTCGCGGCGGGAGCCGCGGAGCCGCAGTTTCACGGTGTTTCCGGCGGCTGGGGGCAGTCGTGTGTCCCACAAATTTTCACCAGTACAGGATAAAAATGTGGTTATCCAGTGGATCGGGAAATTGGGAATGTCCTCTATTGTACTTCGTAGGTTCGTAAAAACTAAAATCCAACAAATTTGTAGTCAATGGAATCCTGATATTACCGTTTGCAAGCAACCGTTGACAGTAGGAAATAAAATATAATACAATGCGTATCAACTAAATACATTTTGGTACGTTTTCTCCTTCAGAAAATACAAAATCGCCTCAGAAAATACCCCCAAAACTAGAGAATAGCATTTATTACCGTTTGCAAGCAACCGTTGACAGCGTATTTTGTTGTATTTTTATTATTAATACCGAAAATGAATACATTTGCGTGCAAATTAATAGGGTCCACGGTGTTAAGGTTTCGCAGAAAATACATTGCCGTTCTGAACAAATGTTCGGTCTATTGCTCGAAATTGTGTGTGTGTGTGTGTGTGTGTGTGTGTGTCTGTGTCTGTGTGTCCGCAAACGTTGTAGCTGTACCCGTACGCAATACGGGACGGAAACCGTAGGTATAGATCGATCGATTCGCTGCTGTACGTACTCGTGCAGTAGGTAAGGATACAGTACAGTACGAGTAGCTTATCTCGATCAGGAGTTGGTAACTCAACCAAACGCTTCCTCTCTCTGCATACACACTTGTTACTCTACATCTCCCTCCTGTCTCTATCCTCTCTCTAGAGAGAGAGAGAGCTAGAGCATCCCTCTAGCTAGTACTCGTACTAGTCAATGAACGGCTCAACTGCTTGTGTAGGCCCGGCAGGGTAGGGTAGGGTAGGTAGGTAGGTACAAGTAGTAGGTAGTAGTAGACAGGCGTACCTACCCTACCGACCAGCGGCGCAAGGGGATACATACGTACCAGTACTAGCTAGTACTCGTCCCTGCTAGCTGCATGTCCCGCATCGCGACCCCCGACCCCCGACCCCCAACCCCGACCCCCGACCCCCGACCCCCAACCCTGACCCCCGACCCCCGACGCCCGACCCCGGTACTGATCCCGCAGCCCTCGACCCCGGTACTCGTAGTCGTACCTGCATTCATACCGTTCCGGTTATACGTCAAACGGTTGTTCGATCTTCGAACCAGGCCGCAAAAAAACATTGTTCAGATGGCGTAGCCATAATTACATATCAAATTGCAGTGTGAAATGTCGACAAGCTGCGCTGCACGTCATACCGATAAACTTGAATGCAACATGATATTGCCGCAAAATCCCGATATCAACCATGGTAGATATGTAGGTGCGTGTATGCAAGTGCGTATAGGCATTAGGCGTAGGTGGGTATGTCGGTACGCGGCGTAGGTAGGAGGGTGCGTAGGTGAGCAAGGGGGGAGCTAATTGGCGGCCGGCGGGTGGTCAGGGAGGCACGTTCTTAGTTAGGTAGCTATATATTGGCAAAGAGGTAAGTACTAAGGCACTACGTGTGGTACCTACCGCAACAGCAGTGTCAGCCCATAGTGGTGGTAGTAGTAGTATTAAAAACCTAGCACTCTCCAGTCAGAAAACACAAGCGGGTATCAAAACAACAGCCAATACATTTTTAAAAGTACAACATTTGTTCGGTCCATGGCGGATCAGCCATTATTATCCCACAAAATACCAGGAAATAGCGATACAATACGAAAAATTGAAACTCCGCCTCTGTATTTCGGTATTAAGTTGTAGGGGTATACCCTATCCGTACCCTACCTACTTCACTTTCGAAACTGGACACCTTGTCATACCCTAGATGCGACTGTATCCATGGTGCTCACAAAACACATCACAAAATACAGCCAGGAAATACGAGTAAACAAAATATAATTAAATACCCCGATACATGCTATTCTCTAGTTTTTGGGGGTATTTTCTGAGGCGATTTTGTATTTTCTGAAGGAGAAAACGTACCAAAATGTATTTAGTTGATACGCGTTGTATTATTATATTTTATTTGCTGCTGTCAACGGTTGCTTGCAAACGGTAATATCGAGGTATTTTTAATTATATTTTGTTTACTCGTATTTCCTGGCTGTATTTTGTGATGTGTGTTGTGAGCACCAAGGATACAGTCGCATTTAAATGAGCACCTAGGGTAAGCAGGGTATGACGAGGTGCCCAGTTTCGAAAGTGAAGTTAGGCCATAATAAGTCCCACTTTCGAATTTCGATATCTGTACAGACAGTGCCGGCCCGCTTACGAGTACGTAGGAGATACCCTACCCTGCCTACGAGGTTGCGAGACGATCACCACAACGGTTCGAATCGCTCCGATCGAACGCACAACCAGGCACAATATCGGCAATCCTATCGCGTACACCCTCCCCTATGTCGCAAACCCTTCCAGCTGGCCGTCCTTCCGGCGTCGCAACCGTTTGCCAACGCTGCTTCGGGCAGCATGTTGGCAGGGGTGAAGGCTTGTGCCGGAAACCGACGTCTGCGCCTCTGGCTTCGGCCTTAACTCGCCGACTTTCGATTGCGGTAGGTAGGGTACGGATAGGGTATACCCCTACAACTTAATACCGAAATACAGAGGCGGAGTTTCAATTTTTCGTATTGCATTTCCTGGTGTTTTGTGGGACAGCAATGTATTTTCTGCGAAACCTTAATAACACCGTGGACCCTATTAATTTGCACGCAAATGTATTTATTACCGGTATTAATAAAAATACAACAAAATACGCTGTCAACGTACGGTTGCTTGCAAACGGTAAGGCCACTTCTTGGTAAATTCTTCGTTCGTGACCCTTTTATACCGAAATAGTCCGTGACCCTTTTTGCCCCCTGCTCGCACCTCCATCGGCGGACTTTTATAAAAGGGACTTCTTATTAAATTTTTAGCTCCCGAGGCTAAAACGTACCAGTTTGTACTAGTACTCGTGCAAATCGCACGGCAAACGTTGTCCGGCTTGCAGTACGAGCACCTGGTCGGTGCCGTACCGCTTGCGGCTAAACAACGGCCCCCGGCGCTGTCGCGACTACAGATGGTCGCTCGCAGTGACCATCTGACCAGCGCGGGCGGCGCCGGACGCGATCGGCGGCAAGCGCGGGCGGCAGAAAACGCGGGCAGCAGCAAACGCGGGCGGGTGCACGGGACGATCAGCAGCCCGACGGATCGGCTGATCGTCCTGTGCGGGAGTCTGTACTCTAAGCTAAAGTACAGCCTCCGGTCGGGCAGCGAGCAGGGGGGCTAAAAGGGTCAACACAAAAACTAAAAGGGTCAGGAGTATTTCAGCCGAAATAGTCTCCGATCGAGCCTCAAAACTTTTAGAACCTTTTGGCCCCCTGATTTAACGGCCACTAAAATTTAATAAGAAGTCCCGATTCGGGAACCGTGACCCTTTTAGGCCGAAATACTCAAATGAAGAATTTACTAAGAAGTGGCCTAATATAATATTAGGGGTGGTGTTAATTGGAACCATTGGTTCCAGTCTTAATTTAGCCCAGACCGAAGTAACTCGAACTAAACCCGAAAACACCTAAACCCCTAAACCCTAAAAACCCTAAAAGGATGCACTACCTCGTCCTGTTGCCGCCCCACCGGCCCCCGCCGGGGCTTGAACCCTGACCACTCGGGTTGGAGCCCCACGCTCTAGCGTGCACGGCATCACGCAACGGTGCTGTCTAGCGATATTCTATTCCTTATATCTGCACACTCCACTCCCAAAAGCAAATATGACATTGGGCTAAATTAAGACTGGAACCACTGGTTCCAATTAACATTTTCCTAATATTATTAGAGTGAAGTGGTGTCAGTTTGTGTTTTTGTTTGTATGTATGTTTGTTTGTTTGTCACGCTCCTAATTAGGCAAGATCTGGGGGTGGCCGGCCCGGGCTCTGCCCGGGCCCGCCCGGGCCGAAGGCCCGGGTAGGTCCGTATCCGTGCGTTCGCCCCTTGTTTACAACATGAAACATAGAAACAGGGACGTAGATAGGTTAGGTGGGGTAGGCAGGGTAGCGGTAGGTTAGGGTAGGTGAGGCTAGGGCAGGTTAGGGTAGGGTAAAGTAGCTGCTGGTACTCGTACCTAGTACTAGTACTCGTACACAGCTTATGGCTGGGGCTCAGGGCCGGGCAGGCCTGGCCGGCCGCGTGGGGCCCGGGCGGGGGGGGGGGGGGGGGGGGGAATTGTGGTGCCGCCTGTTCGCAATTGCTTTCGATCTGACTTTTGTGCCTGTGCCGCTGCTACCCGGGCCGGCTGGCGTGACCCCTGCGGAATGAGCAGGCGCGCAGCTGGCCCTTGCGACGAGCTGGAGGGCCCGCGGAGCATGGGTGCCGGCAGGCACGGCCGCGCCGCAGAGGTAAGGCACCCCCCTGCCGCACGGGTAACTGACGGCCGATTTGCGGCCGTACAGTTCCTACCGGACCACGGGCTGTCGCTGACAGTGCGTGGTGGTTCACAGGGTCGGGGAGCCGGAGCAAGGACGCCGAATCTGGCAGCCCGTCCCCACAGGTGGTGGAACCAGCGGAACCGGCGGTGGCGGCGGCCAGCGGCAGCGGAGGGGGCGGCAACAGCGGCCACGGGGACCAGAGGGGCCAGCGCGCTGACCGTTAGGTCTTTTTAGTCCGTTTTTGTTCCCAGGCATTTTTCCTTTAGAATTTTTCCCAGGCGTTTTTGCTTTAGGATTTCCCCCCTTGACTTAGAGTAGGTGGGCGTTCATCGTACAGTAGGGTGTAAGCAAGTTGTTGCTGAACTCTGCCTTAATTTCTCATCCTCACTCATGCACACCACACTTGCATGGCACCAGGGCACTGGGGCTAGGGCACCTGGGCCGCACACACAGAACGGGTGCTTCGTTCCCTTCGGGGATATGGGGCACCATACATTCTGGCGGTCCAGGCTTCATGGGCCTGCCTACTCCTGATAGAGCCGCACACACAGATCGGGTGGTCCGTTCCCTTCGGGGATATGGGGCACCATACATTCTGGCGGTTCCGGCTTCATGGGCCTGCCTACTCCTGATAGAGCCGCACACACATAACGGGTGCTCCGTTCCCTTCCGGGATATAATGGGGCACCATACATTCTGGCGGTTCAGGCTTCATGGGCCTGCCCACCCCTAGTAGAGTAGAAGTTATTGCACATATTTAGGTGGGAGGAGGGGTAAGAACCGAAGAGCATGGTTGCACAAAGTACGGGTGGGGGTCTCACTGGCTTGGCCGGCACAATCAGAACGGGCGGTTCGATCCCTTTGGGGACTTAACCCGTCATACAGTCTGATCAGGTCAGGGCAATGGGGCCTTCTCCTCAGGCTTGGTGAATGCCCTTTTCCAAATGTCCTGCACATTCAGAACGGGCGGTTCGACTCTTTCAAGGACTTGAGCCGTCATACAGTCTGAGCAGGCTAGGCAATTGTGACCTTCCCCGCACGCCTGGCATTGCACTGCACGTGCATAGGAGCACAGGAGAGGGGGCCCTTGTGGCTTGGCATGCACATTTAGAACGGGCGGTTCGATCCCTTCGGGGACTTGAGCCGTCATACAGTCTGAGCAAGTCAAAGCAATGGGGGCCGTCTCATATTGCTCGTCTAGTGCCCTTCTCCTAATGTCCTGCACATTCAGAACGGGCGGTTCGATCCTTTCAAGGACTTGAGCCGTCATACAGTCTGAGCAGGCTAGGCAATTGGGACCTTCCCCTCACGCCCGGCATTGCACTGCACGTGCATAAGAGCACTGGAGAGGGTGCCCTTGTGGTCTGGCAAAGCACTGTCATGTGCAAATGGTGAGCAATACATATTACTAACTACGCGAAACTTTTTTGTGCAAGTTGAAAAATACCAAAGAAAAGCAATACGTTGGCAGAACTATAAGTACTAGTAAAACATAGTACATGAACATGGGCAGATTAAAACTTCCAGTGTCTTGTGTATCTCTAGCACTTGCCAAGCATTTGATTGCTACTACAAGTTTTGAGTGTGTACCTGAGTGACTTTGGTTGACTTTGGTATGTCAATGGTCAGGTTATATAGCATATCAGTCTGTTCTCATTTATTGCATAATATCTAGCAATTGCTGGCCTCCGACGCGGAATTTGCTCTTAATTCGGTCTTGCATTCAGGTGAACATCGAGCTATATAAATATTATATCACTTTCTAGCATGCACGAACACAGAGGACTACTCTTTCATACGTGTAGCAATGATAACATCTAGTTACCGCTCTTTCCAACCCATATAATGTTTCTCAGTTTTCAAAATTTGCAGCAGTGCAGGTCTATGGTTACTAGGTAACAAAGGATTTCAGCTGGATCTCACTCATTGCATACTTTGCAGCCATTGCTTGGCCCCGACACATATCAAATGTCGTTTTGCAGTAAGTACACAAGTCCAATGTACGATTTGCAGTGCCAGAATTACAAAAGTCATTTAGTTTGCATACTATGCAGCCATTTCTGGCCCCGACACAAGTCAAATGTCGTTTTGTCCAGGTTATGCCATGCAGTAGGTGGACATGCTACTGCGGCGCCATATGAAATGGCAGATTTAATAAGAACCCTGCCTTACGGCAGTTGCATATTAATGTTGGAAGACAGTCATTTAGTTTGCATACTATGCAACCATTTCTGGCCCCGACACAAGTCAAATGTCGTTTTGTCCAGATTATGCCATGCAGTAGGTGGACAAGCTACTGCGGCGCCATATGAAATGGCAGATTTAACAAGGACCCGAATCATGCATTGATGCATCGCAGATTGTTGATGCATCAGCGAAATAGTAGTAGATCAGTGCACCAACAATGCCTCCCCTCAAAGATTGGTGCACCAACAATGCCTCCCCTCAAAGATTGGTGCACCAATAATACCTCCCCTCAAAGATTGGTGCACCAACAATACCTCCCCTCAAAGATTGATGCACCAACAATACCTCCCCTGAAAGATCGGTGCTCCGACAATACGGGGGCTCGTAGATCGGTGCACCAACAATACCGGAACCCGTAGATTGGTGCACCAACAATACCGGGCCCCGTACGTAGATCGGTGCACCAACAACCGTTATACTCGTAATCTTACGTAATAGTAGGAACATTGGAATTGATCTATGATGCACCAATCCAAAATGCGTAGATCGGTGCACCAACAACTCCCTACCATAAAGATTGGTGCACCAACAATACGTCCCCTCAAAGATTGGTGCACCAACAATGCCTCCCCTCAAAGATTGGTGCACCAACAATACGTCCCCTCAAAGATTGGTGCACCAACAATACCTCCCCTTAAAGATTGGTGCACCAACAATACCTCCCCTTATTAAAGATTGGTGCACCAACAATATATACCAACCCTCAAAGATCAAGAGATCAATCTAAGGGCTTCCCTTATTGATTCGGGTCCTTGAGATTTAATAAGAACCCTGCCTTACGGCAGCTGCATAATGCTGGAAAACAGTCATTTAGTTTGCATATTATGCAACCATTGCTGGCCCCGACACAAGTCAAATGTCGTTTTGTCCAGGTTATGCCATGCAATAGGTGGACAAGCTACTGCGGCGCCATATGAAATGGCAGATTTAATAAGAACCCTGCCTTACGGCAGCTGCATAATGCTGGAAAACAGTCATTTAGTTTGCATATTATGCAACCATTGCTGGCCCCGACACAAGTCAAATGTCGTTTTGTCCAGGTTATGCCATGCAATAGGTGGACAAGCTACTGCGGCGCCATATGAAATGGCAGATTTAATAAGAACCCTGCCTTACGGCAGCTGCATAATGCTGGAAAATTGTCATTTAGTTTGCATATTATGCAACCATTGCTGGCCCCGACACAAGTCAAATGTCGTTTTGTCCAGGTTATGCCATGCAGTAGGTGGACAAGCTACTGCGGCGCCATATGAAATGGCAGATTTAATAAGAACCCTGCCTTACGGCAGCTGCATAATGCTGGAAAATTGTCATTTAGTTTGCATATTATGCAACCATTGCTGGCCCCGACACAAGTCAAATGTCGTTTTGTCCAGGTTATGCCATGCAGTAGGTGTACAAGCTACTGCGGCGCCATATGAAATGGCAGATTTAATAAGAACCCTGCCTTACGGCAGCTGCATAACGCTGGAAAACAGTCATTTAGTTTGCATATTATGCAACCATTGCTGGCCCCGACACAAGTCAAATGTCGTTTTGTCCAGGTTATGCCATGCAGTAGGTGGACAAGCTACTGCGGCGCCATATGAAATGGCAGATTTAATAAGAACCCTGCCTTACGGCAGCTGCATAACGCTGGAAAACAGTCATTTAGTTTGCATATTATGCAACCATTGCATGCATGCTGGGCCTGTGCAGAATGACCAACACTTCCTTTGCATTAGATTGCATAGTGTTCATAGTTTGCTCTTTTTGTTTTTGCTCGCACAGTATAAAAACCGACTACACTGTTTGCAAATTAATGCTGATGACACTTTTTCATCTAATTTTGTCACAAACATTACGTGGTGTAGATGGGAGTATGACATGTATGCATGGAGACAACTGCTTTGCATTTCGCGGTCTTGAAATTCCGCATCGAAATCGTGTTTTTTCTCTCTTGGGCAATATGTGCAGATGTTAGCATGCCCACACACAGGGCATACTACTACAGCTTCACATAGCAACTGGTCATATAGATTCCATGCTTGTAAGCTCTGAATGCTAGGCGGTGTGCAATAGATGTCGTTTCTATCAAATTCTTCTTGCATTATTTATGTTCTGGCTTATGCCCTGTAACATACACAGGTAATTTGGCATTCAAAACACACCACAGACTATTACCAACGTTCTGGGATGTGCATATATGATGTTGTGTAAAATATAATTCAGATCTGCATAGAAGGAGGCACTATTCTTGTAGAAGTAAAACACTAATACTTACAAATTTGGATTTGCAGTGCCAGATTTACAGCAGTCATTGAGATTGCATACTATGCAGCCATTGCTGGCCCCGACACAAATCAAATGTCGCGTTGTCCAGTTTAATATGCCATGCAGTAGGCGAACAAGCTACTACGGCGCCATATGAAATGGCAGATTAAATAAAAACCCTGCCTTACGGCAGCTGCATAATGCTACGAACAAAAACCAGATTGCATACTATGCTGCCGTTGCTGGCCCCGACACAAGAAATGTCGTTTTGTCCAAGTAATGCCATGCAGCAGGTGGACAAGCTACTGCAATGCCACATGAAATGCCAGATTGAAACATCTTTGCCTTTCAGCACCTGAATAATGCATGGAAATATTACTCATTTGGATTGCATACTATGCAGCCATTGCTGTCCCCGACATGAATGAAATGTCGTGTTGTCTTACTGGCTGCGCCAATAGTAAGTAGACACCCTACAGCGGTGCCATATGACATGTCAGACGGACATAACACTCTGGCTTACGACACCTGCATGAAGCCAATTTGTGGACTTTGCGAGCTACTATTCAGGCATGGTATGCTGCAAGGTATGCAAGAATGTGCACTGCAAGTGTTCCACATCTCACCTCTGCTATGATGTCTGTGATTCTTCTTTATTATTGAAGTTATGAATGCTTGTACCCTGCAAAATCTTGTTTCGCCTATCCCCTCTTATTGTCGACCTGCACAGCGCATCCCAGCATCATAGTCAGTCTTTGCCACTGCTGCACCTGTTCTTATGTATGGAACACATCTTTTCAACTTCATGCAGCTTACTTCATCGTTCTTCTCGATCGGAATCAGTATCATACATGTGATGAATGATTCGCGCGTCCAAAACGTCCTGACAACTACTTCCGCTCACTGAACAGCGCATCCCAACACCAGACTCAGTCCTTGCCTCCACTGCACTTCAAACCATGCATGAAACACGTCATTTCTACTTCATGTTGCTTACCTCAATGCTTTTTCCGATCGCCAATGGTCGACATTCAAGCGATACTCTTTGTAATCGCCATTGAAACTCCTGCTTTCGTCAGCGCGCGCTCAGTAGCGCCCCTTGCGCGTCCTGCAAGCGCGCATGCGACCTCACTCCTGAAGCACCTTGTCCCACCAAGCCCACCCTATACATGAAATCACTTTCTTCTCGCCATGTCGCGCACCTTCATCGTTTGTATTTCCATTCGAAGGCGTTTCTAGCAACTGTGCGCCATATAACCTCGCCATCTGCGCAACAGCGGAGTCTGCGCTCAGCCCAGGCGCTGCATGCCAAACCTTACCCCAGTGACGCCACAGGTGCCTACTACCCAGAGCGCGTCCTTCACCCACCTGGGCGAGTTGTGACGTACCTCGCAATCATGTGGGCAATCTCATGGGCATTACTTTCATATCTAACCACTGTACATCGCCAATCATTGCCCTAGGTCCAATCTGTCTTTCGTTCACAACCACCCCCCCAACCTGAATATCTGCATATTACAGATTTCAGCAAGATTTTATTCTCTAAAACGTACAATTACACCTAATCCACGCCATCAAATCCCAGCTGATGCTTCTACCATGTGTCTGCTGCTGACCTCCTGCAGAGCATCCTGGACTACTATAAATAGGCGAAAGGCAAAAAGGGTGGTGGTTGGGGGAAGGGTGGTTTATTTCTGTAATCACCGTGAGCTTTAAGAGTGTAAAGATGCAGTACTCCTATTAAAGGTAAGAATGTAAGGAGACAAGAATGTAAAGATGCAGTAAGAGCGTGACCATAGTGACCCTAAGAATGCTCGGATGCCTATATTTAAGATTATGGAGCGCGGAAGATGTGGCTCCCAGGGCTACGTCCTAAATAGACAAGCAATTGCGAAAAAAAAGTGGTTTTGTTATAATGCAACCATTCTTAGGGAAGAGTTGATTTGCATTGCTTGATATCAACGCCAACACTGCAGTCTCTTTTCTCTGGGAGCAGGCCAACACTACGGAAGCTACTTTGTATCAGTTCGTGTGATTCGAAATCTCGAGTTTAAGACTCCTGAGAAGCACACCATGCCCGGATGGATTACAAGGGTCCTGGGCGCGCAGAACAGAATGGAGACCTAAGCCAACACCCGAGGTAGACATCGTTGTCAACGTGGCGAACCACCAGGTTGTGATGACAACCAAGGATCTGCTGATGCACATGCGTGTCTGCAGGATCCTGGAAGCAACTGCACTATCTGGACTTGGATTTCCATGTGCCGAGTTGTGCCGAGTCTTGCTGATTCTTATTCTGCACCAGGCCAGTCGCTGTAGTGCCTCGGAGGCGCCACAATATGACTGTGGTAGCCCATGGGTGCTTCTCCCTTCCCCAGTAACACTGTATCTATCACAACCCCTCAGGTTGCTACAACGCAGCTCTCTGTCAAACAGGTGTCACATTCCGCTCAGCCGCAGCAGGATGATGGAGCGGTAATAAGGCACCGCCCTGTGGTCCTTCATCTTCTGTCTGCGCCCGCATGGCTATTTCCTCATCTATGTTAAAGGAGCATGACACTGCTGGTGCAGTGTGACCAGGGCTCCTGGCACCACTCCGGACGAGGATGAACGAAGGTAGTTCTGGTTCTGGCCAGTGCTGCACACAATCTTCTTTCCTGACGACACCGACGTCACTGAGCCACCACATCTGTCTACAAGAGCTTATACACACTGCTTCCCACTTGCAACCCCCCAGTTTATCATCTTGACTACTCAGGATGGGCATTGAGGTGGTTGATGCGGTGTGAAAGGTGCAGTTGCAGCCATGGAGCAGAGCAAAGCCAGCAGCCTAGCTTACTAACTCTGACGAATTCTGTCTTACAGGTCATGCGGGTTCGTGTTGTTTTGGTGACGATTCTGACAAATGGCATAGCATTAGAATGTACTTCGTGAGATACTAAGGGATAGTATCGCCAGAGAAGTCTTCAGGTAACCATCCGCTGCAACCCAGGGGAGCGGACTGGAGAGGCATAGCCGAGAGTATCAGCGGCTGAGCACTTTGCAGAGGGGCAGTTAATGGCCTTGAGATTTGCGGGAGACAGGAAACTCAGGGACGACAAAGCTGCTGAATGTGTGGGCAACTTGTCCTCGAGCTCGCCTTGGATAGATTTTCGAATCAATTTCGACGGTGATGGCAGCGCACTGCTTGTCTCTGGGCTTGATCGCTTGGATCCGACAGATGGGGGCCTGGGAAGTGATCCGGCTGGGGCAGCGGTGTCTGTACAGGGGCTCTCCGCATTCAGAGGCTCAAGTGGGTTGCCGTTGTCTATCGCAGCTACATCAAGGGCATCTGAATCCTGCTGTGGGGCGCTTGGGATGAAATAGTATTGCTGCCTGTGAGATCGCAGCTCTGCAGCCTGATTTTGCAAGTTCTGGAGCTGCTTCGGGTCCTTGCAGTCACTGATGGCTGCCATCACTTTCTCTATTGACTTATCCAGACTCTTGACCTGCCGTGACAAGGAAACCACAAGTCCAGATGAGCTTCGGAGCAAACAGAAATAGAAGCATGGCAAGATTATCAGTGCATGATGAGGCGTACTCTACCTTTCTGTATGGCCAGCGCTTGATGTTGTGCTCACGGCACTTCTGCTTCAGCCAAGTCTCACCAACCTTTAATGCATCCGCTGCAAGATGGATGGGTAGATGAAAGTACCGAGCCACATTCTCTATGGGGATGTCTTTCTTCACACAAGACTTCTGCAGAATGCAACGAGGCCAGGTCAGAAAATATTGAGTGCAGAGAACCCTGGAGTAAATGCCGCAATCAGAAAAGTTGCGTGTATACGATTATCTGGGCAGCACTCACGGGTGGTTCAATCATGGTTGGTGATGATGTGTGGTCCCCAGTCTCAAATCCATCTGTGGAAAAATGTGCACAGTGCTCAGTACACAGATAGTGCAAGCGTGATGTAGCGAGGGGGAGACGGGACCTCTGAGTTTGTATCGTGTTCCACGTTGAGTTAGTACAAACCTTGTGTGGAGGGTTTTGCAGTGTCCAATGCGAGCTTCTCCATCACATGTGGAGTTTCCGATGCACAAGTGTCAAGCTGTGCCTCCTCTGTAGCCACCCGACAGCGGAGGGCTGTGTCGCGGTTCTTTGCCAGACTGCTTGTATAGCCAGTGGCATGCTTTTGATCTGCGAACCGATCCACGAACTTGTTGATGTACATTTCATCATCCTTGGGCAGCCTGCGCAACCGTTGCAGTGATGAGTGAGTTTGTCCAAACAATCAGAGGGTAGCCGACAGGGTCAAATAGGAGCGTCCTACACATACCTCAAAGTCACCGGTTTACGATAGATATCAGGAACTTCGCCATTAGAGGCTTCCTCGAAGTACCTGACCCGCGCCGCAGTCCCTACAATTTGGCCTGTGACAACCCTGAAGATATCAAGGGTGCACGACCGGTTTCCTGTGCGAACAGTGCACATATCCTATGTGAGCTCCGGGCTGTATGTGGCATAATCTCCGGGTGCAACAGGAGATATCTCGTTCGAATACTGCGATGCGGGGTGGGGTTAAGCACATACAGTGCAGCACGGGGGAAGCCCTGGGGTGGCCTAGCGGCGCGCTGTGGCAGTACATCTCTCCATTTGACATGGGCGTATTTCTGGCCCCGTCGCAGGTGTGAACCGTATGTAGCGACCCCGAACGCTTCTAAGTTCGAGTGCGGGTCGAATAGAAAACAATTCTCCCGAGCCCCGTGGCTGCAAGCTGGAACCTGCTGATATTTTCAACGAGCGAGACCCGGAGTACGACGCGCCGGGCCTGCGCCGCTTCGCGGGCGCCGTTCGGAGTGGGTGCAGCATGAGCCCCGCGCGGCCCCACAAGACGCACTGCTGGAAAAATGACTGGACGGACGGGAGTTGTGGCAAGCGTTGACGATGCTACGCAGGAAGCCATGTATGCAGTGATGGCGAGGCTATGATTTTTTTATCCAGCCACAGCGGGCGGAGCGGGGAGCGTGCATGCGTGAGTGTTAGCACCGTAGGCGGGAAGTTGTACGTCTCCGAGCACAAGCACGCGCCTGTTTGAGAAAAAAGCAGGGGAAAACGGCAGATCTCCAGGTGTGCTCTGCAGTAGAAACCGAGCTAGGACATGCGTGTTGACGGCGTGCACCCATCTGAGATCGGGAGTGTAGGCGCGCCAGCTTAGGTGGCAAATCTGCGGCGGTGGACCCTGAAGGGCCAGGAAGAGCCCACAGCGCAGGGTATTGTAGGCTTTGGCCCGCTTTCCAGCGTCGAGCTGCACCCGTGTGTCTCCGTGAAATAACAACAGCTAAGGCAAAGCGGAGGTTGACAACTGGGGGCCAGGTTCACCTTCGATGGGCACGAAATGCCGCCGCCGCAGAAGTGTGAACTCGGCATCAGGAGCCATGTTTGATCGGTCCTCTGCAACCGTGGTAACAGTAGCACGGCCGACTGCGTTGAATCTGTGCCTGCAAAGAAGATAGGTAGGTATCTGTGGAGCAAATGCTTATCCACCGCACCTCGTCTAGCTCGTCTTGTATCTCCGGAGATACAGAGAAGGGCGCGCCGAAGGCGAGCGCGGGGATCAACAGCTGGATGCATGCATGTAATAAAAGCTGTGTACTAGTACTCGTACAGTACCACTTTACTTACCCGATCGAGGATACAGTACGTCTACGGCACTCGCGTAGCTAGCTAGCTTACTGTACACTCATGCACGTACGAGTACTGGTAGGGTCCGTACTTTTATTCGTACTACTAAGGAAGGTACAGTAGGTATCCTTACCTCTTATAAAGCTAGCGATACCTACGACTATACAATATCACTATTGTGTACACCAGGCAAAACGTGTCACCCAGGCCGAACCACTCATCCGGGCCGGCTGTATTTATCGCTACAGTAGTCCTCCGCAGACCGTACGAGTAAAGAAAACGTGGAATGCGAGAGAAAGGCTGGAAGGTGTAGTTTGCGTAGTACTGAATGTCATGTAGGCAGCGGTTTTTTTTCCAACCCCTGGACAAGGTGGGCCGGTAGGAACTAGGAACCGTATTCTATATACCGAAGGCAGTAAAATGGTACGGACACAGTAGGAAGGTACGAATATACGTGTACGAGTATGTATAGATATATCGATATATATAGAGACGCGCATGCAAGGCTGTCTGCATGTATATTCATATAGAGGGTAGCGTGGCCGACATATCCTTATATGTTGCCGACATATCCTTATACGTGTTGAGGTAGTTTTCTGTTCCTCCTACGCTGGAGGGAGGGGAGGGGAGGGTAGGGGCGTTAGGTGCTTGCCGACGCTTCGCAGGCAAACGTCTCGCGGCTCCCGATGCTAACGAACGGAGGTACACGACGTAATTCCGTTGGGTTGCCGACGCGCGATCGGTAAAATCTAGGTCGTTCCGCAGTTTTAAGAGCGGATAAGTATTCTAGGTTTGCATATCGACATGAAAAACAACGGCGATCACTTCAGGTTTCGGACAGGGACCGCGGTTCACCGGGTAGCTGCTCCTCATCGTAGGAGGAACAGAAAACTACACGTCAACACGTATTTCTGCAATCTGCGGCAACATATAAGGATATGTCGGCCACGCTACCTTGGCTAGCCCGCTTCTACATACATGACAACGACAACGTTGCATGCGCGTCTCTATACACGTATATTCGTACCTTTCTATTGTGTCCGTACCATTCTACTGCCTTCGGTATATAGAATACGATACCTACCCACCTTCTCCCGGGGGTGAAAAAAAATCGCTACATACATGACATTCAGTACTACGCAAACTACACCTCGTTGTTCCAGCCTTTCTCTCGCATTCCACGCCTTTCTCTCGCATTCTTTACGGTCTGCGGAGGACTAACTACAACCCGGATGAGTGGTTCCTGGGTCACGTACTTGCATCCCCGGACGGCAGAAGGTGGGCCGTCGAATTACAGCCCCTGCCCCACTCTAAGAAGGAAGCCGGGGGAACCAGGGATTCCTAGAATCATTCCTGAACCCAGTACTAATCTAGCCCGGCAGGAGTATCGAAAACACGTACCCTCATTTGCATTTTGAGGACACCATTCGCGGGTGTGTCGTAGGTACATACGTTACGATATATGTATTACTCCACGTCGCGTACGAGTACGAGTACATCCTTACACCCACTCTTTTGACCCGAGATTCGAGTCCCAAAGGCGGCTGCGCGCTCCCAAGCACTGACTGGTAGGGTAGGTGGCTATATATATATATATATACTTTCGTGGACGTACTGTGCTGTAGTGTACGGTAGTAAAAAGAAGAAAAGTGTAACTCATCTGGGCTTCTTGCACGCCCTTCGACGAAGCTGCAGGCTGAAAATTGGGTACTCCCTTCTTGACTGCACTGCATACTGCTGGTCAAACACTGTCATAAATCTTGTCATGTCTCCCCACAAGTCAGAGCCCGTAAGCCTGCTGAGTTCGTAAACCCAGTGAGCCCGTGGCCAACGTTTGATCTGTCACTCGCGGGACCAGGCTAAGTTACAAGCCTGGAACCCGGACCTTCTCGCCGCTCCAGGACCAAGTCAAGTCGCAGGCTTGGCCCTTCCAGCTCCACTCGGCGCTGCTCCAGGACCAAGCTGAGTCGCAAGCTTGGTCCTTCCAGCTCCACGAATCTATGCGGTTCGTAACTAATTGCTAGTGATTGTCTCTCGAGGCCGCCCCACAAGCTGTTGAACGTAAAAAGCCCTGACTGGCTGTTTCACCTATGAACCCTTGTTAACCTTTGTTGTGATCGAATGTTTTCGCTAAATCCGAATGATCTAATCGTTAGTAAGGGTCGATAGGCGTTGAAATCGTACGAACAAGGGGCGACTTTGTTGTTCAAACTTCAGTTTTGAAGCTCGCTCTAAACCAATCTGGGCGCAGATTGGCAATGCGCGTCCCCTGGCACCCAAAAACGATCAGATTGGGGCCGTTAAGGGTCGAAATTACGTGCAAAGACGTTCTATGAACTCGCGATGACTAGCTAGATCGATTTGGTAACGGTTTACGCGTGTCGATTGTCTAGCGCGTCGCGGACAGCGTTCCGCCGCTGCGGAAAGCCGCGGATGGCAGTTTGGCGGCTGTACGGCCGGTACTGCCCGAAATGTGCACGAAAACAGTACGAAAAGTACGAAAACAGCAGATAAATTAAACGAAAAGCAGTCACCGTACGAACTGTACGTAACTGTAAACAACGGATAAGTACGTACGAAACAGAAAACAGAGAGAGGAGACGAGACGAGCGATCACAACAAAGCGATGAAACGCTCTGTGCGATCAGACTATAAGGGACGCCAAGGTCCGCTAGAAACATTGGGAAATCAAGGAAAACATGAGAGTAGTACTACTGCTGTCCTGTCACGTGACAGCCTATAATTAGATACTACATATGCGTACATACGCTGGTACTGTACGCCTACGCTGTGACAATACATATATATATATATATATATATAGAGAGAGAGAGAGAGAGAGAGAGAGAGAGCCAACATGCGTTCTTACAGGAACACGGCCTACAGGAAACATATCGATCTCCGGCCTCAGCTCCCCCAGTAGCTGGCGACCAGGGGGTCTAGTAGCCTCTCAGGCACTGGTGTCTGGTAAAATCCAAGTATAGCGAGGATGGTGCGCAGCAGCACCGGAGCGGAGCGTCCAGGCTATCATGATGTAGTAAACATATAATGGGGCCGGACAATTTTTGTGGACCGTACGATCAATATCGGGCGGTTGTAAATATGCCACGGTATAGTAAATTATTCCCGTAGATGAGGCAAAATTTCTTGCTATCTGCGGGAGACGAAAATATGCGTAAAAAGTTAGGAACCGTCCGATGACATAGTACTTATTGCTTGCATGCCGTCCGATCACTCAAAAGCCGGCCGCACGCACTACCGGTGATAGGCACGGTTTGTACGAGTACGCGTATAGTACGAGCTAGGTACGTACCATTGCACCATCCGCAGCCTCTAGCGCTCGCCCAACTGCAAGTTACCCTCGCACACATAATATATATATAGGCGGTATATCCCTACTACTGTATCTACAGTTCCAGCACAGGAGCTACTAGTAGCCTACTAGTAGCTCCTGCGATGGAACTGTAGATACGTCGTCATGCATGCATCCGGCCGTACACGTAGAGTATACTTTTAGTCTTTTACCTTTACTACCTACTGTAGTACGAGTACTGTATGTTACACCGCATGCAGTCTATACAGTACACAGCCTTATAATATAAAAGTGAATGTGTGTCAGTTTGTTTGACCTACCGGTAGGGTACCTCATTATATAATGAAAAAACAAAGCAGCATCAGCAGCAGCAGCAGCAGCAGCAAAAAAGAGACCAGTTCTCGTCATGAGAAGCTTTATATTTCGCGTAGTATTCGGCAGTTCTCGCGTACGTACTCTACCCTACTGATCGCGATCTACCGATCGATCGCGATCCTACCCTACCGGCTTTATTCAGCCGCCTGGGTGCCGATAGACTTCTAGCTGTGAGGCTGCTCCCGGGCTTGTAATCAACCTCTCACCCTACCGCCTACAGTACTGTACCCTACCGCAATGGTACCTACATACCTACCCTACCTACCGGCCCGGCCATATAGATATACTACATAATAACGTAATTTAAAATTTTATCCACATATGGAATATATACCGTATCACCATGCTTTATATGATACACCTACAGTTATACATAGGTTCATATGAGTGAATATCTATACAATTTTACAAGTCTATAATCCACATATGGACCCCCACCCACCCCGCCACCAATATGTTATATGTGCGATATGACAATTAGGGTACCTACGGTGCTGTAGTTGCTAGCACCGGTGTTCGGCCGGACTGCCCTAGTATGTATGTATGTATGTTTGTCTCGCTCCTACTAATGCTGTAATTGTAATAATTAAGTGAGCAAAATTCCGAACAAATGTTCGGTGTGTTGCTCGAAATTGTGTGTGTCTGTGTGTGTCTGTGTGTCTGTGTGTTTGTGTGTCTGTGTTTCCGCAAACGTTGTATCAATACTCGTACGGCATACGGTACTCAGAACGATGATCGATATAATATTTATTAATTAATGGGTGGTGTTAATTGGAACCAGTGGTTCCAGTCTTAATTTAGCCCAGACCGAAGTAACTCGAACTAAACCCGAAAACACCTAAACCCCTAAACCCTAAAAACCCTAAAAGGATGCACTACCTCGTCCCACTGCCGCCCCACCGGCCTCCGCCGGGGCTTGAACCCAGACCACTCGGATTGGAGCCCCACGCTTTAGCGTGCATGGCATCGCGCAACGGTGCTGTCTAGCGATATTCTATTTCTTATATCTGCACACTCCACTCCCAAAAGCAAATCTGACACTGGGCTAAATTAAGACTGGAACCACGGGCTCCAATTAACATTTTCCTTAATTATTTATAATACTAATACTAATACTAATACTAATACTACTACTACTACTAATAATAATAAATAAATAAATAAAAAGTTAAATGGGGTATGTCATATGTATGTATGTCACGATCCTAATTAGGCAAGATCTGGGGGTGGCCGCCACGAGCTTTCCCCGGGCCCGCCCGGGCCGAAGGCCCGGCCGGGTAAGTCCGTATCCGTGCGTTCGCCCTTTGTACGTAAATTATAACAGAACTGGACCAGGCATGGACCGTCGCGCGGTGAGGTGCCAATGTGCCATGTGCATGTGATCCAGCGCTGCCGTGCTAGCTTGTGCACATGCATGCATGCTATCGAGTATTGTACTCGTACCACACCCGTGCCAGGAGGACTTCCTCCTGCAAGAGTAGGGATACTAGGGTAGCTAGTACGAGTAGTAAGCATGCATCCGTATATGTAGCGACTGTATACGCGCGTACTTAATTATTATCCTACAGTACTTACTACAAATAGTAGTACTGTATAGGGATCTATCTCGAGCCAGCTCTAGAGCAGGCCGGGGATGTCACGACTCACGCTCTACGAGTACACGGACTACACCACTCTACAGAGGACTGTACGACTGTACCGCCGGGGGCCGGGGCCTGTACGTGTATACAGTACACGTGTACGTGTATACGGTATACGTACCCTGAAACCTCACATTGTACTGGTACCAGGCTAGTACTATCTATGTACGCATCGTGTCAGCTGCAGCCTACACATGTGGCGACTGGCCGGATTACATGGCGGGATTCTGTCCAGAAAATGGCGGGCTAGCCACTAGTAAGTCGTAGGCGCCCAGGCTTCACATCTGGTACATCTCGGCCGGCGCCAGGACAGCCAGGTGGTGGCTGTTCACGTACTAGACTAGTACGCGCGTACCCATTTTAGTACGCGCGTACTAGAATTGCAAACAGTATCTCTTGATGTGGTAGATGTCAACCAAAAACCCTACTAACCTCCGGGCTTGTTTATGATCCAATCTCGGCACAATACCTCAACCCGGAACTGCTCCTTACATATGGAGCCGGGTAGTCAGGATACGTAGGTACGGTACTTATTAAGGAAACGGGAAAGTGTACAGTACGGCTAGAATGTAAGGAACCCGTGTAATATGAAAGGAACATGTACATACGGACATGATAGAAGCCAAGGAATTGCCCGCATAGTGTACGTACCTAGGACATTCCGAGTCACGGGTTATATGGGTGGGCAGTCAAGATCCTGCTGCATGAGGTGAGATTGGGGATAAGAGAGGTTCATGAGGTATATAATATTTCCGGGAAACGCATCCGAGCACTTCAATCACATAACCGCAAGCAAATCTGGAAACATACATAGACTGTGCATGCACACATACATCGAACATGAAAACCGAAACTTCCGATAGCCTGTTTGACGTGTTGGACGGCCTAGACTTTTCGAATCGAGCATCGCCCGCGCAGCAGAACTACGTGTCATACAACACCATTTAAAAATAATTCAGTGTTCCAGTCAACACCAATTCGTTTTGAAAGTTTACAAAAGGTCCAAAAGGCGTGTTCTGGGCTGGAATCTGCGTGAGAGTTGGGGTTGGGACAGCAGTGTCGCGGCGGGCCCTCAAAATAGCTGATTTCGCGTGGTTTGCGACCTGGACGGTTGACAAAATTTTTTTTTTTACAACACAGGGGAGCAGGTGTTAAAACAGCATTCCCAGGACGGCTGGAAGGACAGGATTGAAAGTCGGAGAAAGACTTGTACAGATCGTAATTCGGCAAGCCGGATTATCTTTCTTCAAAGCAGAAAGAAACATTGTGGATTTCTAGGAGGGAAGATGTGCTAGAAGGATTAGCAACCACTTTACAATTCAAATAAATTTTTGAACGACACGTCTTTGTCTTCAACACACCTGGAAAAAGCTGCCCCTTCAACAAAAAGACAAATCCAACAGCGCAAGTGAGCCAGGCCTGGCCAAACCGTGGGCTAATGAACTCCTCGACTTGGCGCTGGAAAAGGCGTCGATGAAAGAGGGAAAAAGGTGTAGATGCCGCGCCGCACTGACGACACAAACCGCTAGGTCTTGGCAGTCAAGACTGAACGAAACAGGAGCACTTGGGATACTCAATACGCCAAGAACATGAAGAAGAAAATTACAAGCAACTAAACGGACGTCTGGGACGCGTCCGTGCCTCTCAGTCCCTTCTTCAAAGCAACTAGTTCCATTTGCTTCTCTATGCAGTCAAATGCCTCTCGGGGAAACAACGCTCCTGTCGTCTTCTCCTCTTTGTCAACCATGCAAGTATACTGAAGCTGGGCAAACGGTTGCTTCACAACTAGCTCTTTGCGGTTTTTGTTGGCCGACTGAAGATGAAGGTTCACGACGGCCGGAATGCCGCTCCCCATGAAGTTTGCTTCGTGGATCTGAGGACTGGTGTTGGTGTAGTCTTTCGCGTACACGGACTCATAAACGTGCACCGGCAAGGCTTCCACGGGCTTCCACGGGAGGTGCCAAACGTCCTCCCAAGCAGTTGAGACAAACGTGCTGGAGGTCATTGCGTGGAGCCACAACGGCATGACGGGCTCCCTGGTCACCTCGTCAACGGCCCAAGGTTCACACATCTTGAAAAGAAGCTCCTCAGGGTCGTTACTCCGCTTCTCCTTTGCAGTAGCGTCCTTGGGGTACAAGCGTTCAATCACGTAGCCAACAAAGACATACTGCTCCCAATCGCCGAGAAACTCATCCTCTCCGGCTCCATTCGCTACTTGATCGCGGTTGTCTAGCACGACGAGGTTTCCTCGCCTTGCGTCGTACACCTGTCGGTGACCCTCCCCTGCGCCACTGACAAACATTCCCTGGGCTTCGAAATGGTCTTCAAGCTCAGTACGGAGCAAAGCAGCTTGCCTGGCAGCGCTGGACAAATCCTCAGGAATGGGCTCTTGAAGGCCGTCAGGACGGGGGGCAAGCGGAAGACGTAGAAGGGGGGCACATTCTTCGACATGGTCGGCAAGCTCGGAGGGAGATAAGGGCCAGAAGTCCTCAAAGGGTCTTCTCTCGGACGACTGCAGGGCCCGAAGCCAATCAAGTGTCTCTTCCCAGTCCTCTCTTATGTCTGGGGACAGTAGGTAGTTCTCAAAGATGTTGTCGAGCTGGTCCACAAATTCATCCCAGCGCTTCTCACAAGCCTCTGCGCTGGGCGAGTCTCGATGGAAGAACAAAGGCCTGCCTGCCTTGATGAATGGAGGTTCCTGTGGTAGCCTCAACAAAATGTGTGTTGGCTTCGTCTCTGTGGTGTCGCTCCAGCGTTTGCAAGTAACGCAAGACTTGACAGGACCCTCAGCTTCAGCCTCGTAGCGAATGATGAACTGGTGAGGCTTGGTAACAAGCTCGATTCTATTAGGCTGTGGCAGCAGAGGCTCGAGGAAGGACTGCATGTCGAGGACGAACTTCAGTTCGGAGATGTTCGGGACAGGACTACGAAAGGCTTGTCTCCAAGCCTCCGTCATCTCATTGACTGTCATTGCGTCATGAATGTTGAGGTAGCGGGAAAGAACACTAAACAGCTGATCGACTGCTTCGTGCGTGTGACTGTGGCAGACACAGAAGACTCGTGTTAGGATTCCCTCTCCACATACTCAGTATCTCAGCAGAGGCATTCTCACACAACAGCAGGAAATGAACGAGATGCTGAGTATGCTGACTTGCGTCGCAACGGAATGTGACGGTGGCTAGGGGCACCTTTCGAAAATCAAGCGTCAGCGTCGTGAGCAGGCCACAAACAAACCGAACACTACAAGTCTGGAGCGTGTAGATAAATCAATGAGAATGATTCCTGACTCCAGAAAAGGGAGATTTAGAAAGCCAGCGACCCGTTCCGTGTTCTCTGTGGTTCGCGAACCCTACCGAGTCTAAAACAGGCAATTCATATGAGGTTGTACGGATCGGCATACTGAGTATCCGGAGTCGAGGTTGACTCAGAAAATGCGAGAAACAGCGCTTTGAAAGCTTACCCTACTGGAAGAAACGAGAGCCGGATCTCGTCCGCAAAGCCAAGGTGAACCATGAGTTGACAGAAGGAAACTGTCCACTTGTTCTTGTTCTCTCGGGTCGTGTTGTCGAGCTGGAAATGCGCGACTTTCAATTTCCTACCTCTCCTTTCCACTTCCTGCAACCGCGATAAATTCATCTGAGTAGGTTCTACAGGTACCGTCTGCGACATGACAGCTTTTTGACAGGGCAAAATCTCTCAGTAGAAGTAGGAACAGGGTTGGCGTATTGAGTATGCCGACCTCGCTAACAGGTCTGTTTACCTTAAGTAGCGTCTTGTACATTACCGTGATGGTGTTCGCACTGTCGTGAGGGAAAGCGTCCGTGAAATAGTAAAGGTCATCCGGACGTGTTCCGTTGTACTTCACACAAGTCAGGTGTAGCTTAAGCAACTTGTCCTTCTTGATTGTCTTGTCAAACTGGCTGAAATGAGGAAGCAGTGTCTTCGCACTGTCCATCCCGTCGATCTCACAGAAGAAGAAGTCCTCACTCTCATGTAGTGACTTGTACTTTGCAGCCTCCACCCAGCGTCTCTCCTGCGTAACTCGTGCCCAGTGCAGGTCACGGAGAGCTTTCGCCTCGGCACGTTGCTTGACAGTTCCCTTACGAACGATCTGTGTCAGCGATGTGCATTCCTTGCACCGCGAGAACTGGTCGTGTTCGTAGATCTTCACGTGGGGGAACTCCTCTGTCCAAACTTGGTGGAATGTGCTCAAGCAGCAAGGTTTCCCTGCAGTTCGTGGCACTCTTTTAGGCTTCGCATACTGGGTATCCGGACTCTGGGTATCCTAAAGACATCCAGTAAAAACCAGCTGTGGTGGGGGGCTCGACTTACTAACTTTTGAAGCGTTGCAGTCCTTCACGTAAGCGTCAAACACATACTGCTTGGTCATCCACACCGGCAGCCGGTACTCCTCCCGTCCATATCTCGGGTTCGGAAGTTTCTCACACCTGCCGTTCTCATCGGCCAAGTAGTTCTCCAGGAATGCCCTGCACGGCTCGTACTTTGACTTGTACCTCGGAGTCTTCGCGATTCTCCCAGAGGCTGTGCTGTTGTCGTCCGACGCTTGTCTCTTCAAGCCATACAGCCTCGAGTCACTGCAGCCATGGATTAGGAGCCACGCCTGTTTGCAAACCTGCATGGGTACATGGTATCAGCAACTTCTGCGTTTGGTGCCACTCAAGCCAATCAACTGCCAAATCAGGGTCTTACCTGCACGCACGCTCCTTCCTCCGTCCGCCACCAGTACTCTTGACAGGATGTTTCTCTCTGTAGTGGGTAGCTGTATGTCTCCGCAAATCCCAACGGTTCTGTTCCCGCTGACATTCCGAAACGGAGCCTGTTCATCAGGTAGTTTGCACTGCTAATCTGCCCCTCAGAGTGAACCGCTTTACGAGTAGCAATGACCGCGTCAACAAAGGACTGTCGCTGACGGCTTTCCTCTTCAGTCGGACATGCAGTGAACAGCTCCGGGTCTGACCCTACGAGCCTTGCAATGCACTGGTTCGAACAGCATGGTCTGACCGCGAGGGACCCAGTGGTAACTTCGGTGACGGTAATCTCGCGGCACACTCCCTCCTGACTGGTTCTCTTCTGTAGAAGCTTTGATGCCGGCTTTGGGCCTGCTCGTTTCCGGTTCAGAAACCTGTACTCGGCCCTCCCCCTTCTTCCGTTCTTCTTGATCAGGGTAGCAGTCCTAGCAGTACTGTCCGTCGAGTTTGGAGACCGTTCCTGTGACGACGATCCATTACTGTCACTGTCGAGCACCGACGCGGTTCCGGTCGTGAAACGCGAGTTACTCGACATGGTGCAATTAGTTTCTGAGTCAAAAGTTTCAGCGCAAGTGTTGTTTGACAGATGGTCTCACGAGCTGCATGCTTTTTAGTAAGTGTTTTGTGAGGTCAAGCTTTTGAGAGAAGTCCCTAAGTTGCGGCGGTCAACAGCCAGGTTTAAGTTTGAAGTATTGAGTATGCCCGGTACCGCGCTGACCAAATCGGACCGTTAGAAACGAGGTGTTACTTAACTACTGTAACAGTTTTGTAACTGTGACAAGCAGCGGTCAAAGCCGTCTCGACGTACCGTGTGGGGTCTCAGACAGGGTTCGGTGTATTGAGTATGCCGACTCATCTCTTGACCGTTAAGCGGTGTTTACGGGCATTTAACGGTTCGGTATGAATGAGCTGGGTTAAAAAAAAGTTTTTTCTAAACCAGAATTTGTTGTCTTGCCTGCCCCTCCCCGGCCCCGCCCCCCCCCCCCCCCCCCCCGGTATGCCTGGCGTGAGTCGGCCGGGGAGCCTTAAGGACTCCCAGGTAGACAGTCGGTCATTCACAACTCACAACTCACCACCCTGCATGACTCCACCACCCATCTGCTGCCGCCCCGCCACTTTTTGATTGCCACGCGCTGAAACGGTACGCGGGCCCGCGGATCTGTTGCCTTTTTGTCCGTGCGTTCCGCTTTGCGGCTGACCGTTCCGACGAGTAGGCCCGCCGTTCCCCCGCCGCAGTGCCGCCACCGCCGTGCCCGCTTCCGCCGCCTGCAGCTGCACCCGCACGGATGCATCTTAGATCCCGGCAGATCTGTTGGCCCTTCCGAGGTAACAACCTCGGAAGGGCCGAGTCAAGGTTTTTAGGGTTGCACTGTGTCTGTTCGGACGTCATCCGTGTAGTTCACGTACGTAGTTCGGGTCAGATTTTAGCTTCTTTGTTTGTCGTAAAAATGTTTTGCTTTTCGTAAACTGCCAATACTGCACTCCCCTTGCTTTCGTGGTAAATCCCAGTGCTTCGCTGTGTTTCCGTGTTGTTTCCTGTGCAAGAGCCTTCTGTCCGTGCCATTCCGTACTGATTTCGTGCTGCAGCTTTGCCTTGTCATATTTTTTGCGGCTCAGTTAATCTTTCCGACACCTTTCAGTCGGCATACTGAGTATGCGAGATTTCGAGAAATGAGCTTTGTGCTACCATGCTTTACGAGCCTTCACTTTTACTGCCATGCTCGTTGACTCGGCTGTAACTGACCCGCACCCCCTTTTCAAAAGCGAGGCGAACTTCGGATACTGAGTATGCCGGTCCTGAATGACCCGCAGGAAGAATGCCGACTCGTGCCGAGAAGGGGAAAGCACCCGCAAAGGAGAGTGCCGCCCAAGCTGAGCAGCAACCGGACTCTACCGCTAAGGGATCCGCGAAGGGGAGAGCGCCCGCGAAGGAGAAGCCGACCGCCAAGTCGAAAGCATCCCCGAAGGCAAAGGCACCTGCGAAGGGTAAAGCGTCTGCTAGGTCCGGAGGCTCGAAGGTGAAGAAGCAGTCGACTTTAACGATTCGACACGACCTTTGGGTTAAAGAGATGGAAGAAACCGGGCGGCCTAGGAAGAAGGTGTGTCAAACATCTCATCAACTTTTGTTTATTTTCAAACCATTCTCCTAACTCTTTTCTAACAGTAGCATTTACTGCAGGCGTCCGAGGCAACTGGAGGCTCAGCTTCAGCGACAGCCCCAGCTTCGCAGGAGGAATCGGAGGTTCCCGCAACTCCTCTTGACGAGACCCAGAGGAAACTAGCGGCTGCCCTTGACAGGGCCGACACTCAGGTGAGTTGGTTTACTGCGTGCAGCACTGAAGCGAGCGGTCTTTTCCTTGTGTCGAGATACTGAGTATGCCGTTTCTGGTTGCAGGTTGTTGCCGCCGCCATGGACAAGGCTGCTGAAGCACTTGACGACACTCTGGAAGAAGATTTTGAGCTTCTCACAGAAGTTCATGGTTCAACCTCCGGTGCTAGCAAGCGCCCGGGCGACACACCCGAAGAGACTCCGCCCGAGAAGAGGCCGCGCGCTGAAGGGCAGTCTACCGAGCAAGAAGAGCAACAGGAACAAAAGACTCCTGGCACACCAAGTGAAGATTCCGACATCCACGAGGAGGCTGGTGCCGAGACACCAGGTGGGACACCCGCAACTACCGAGAGGCCGTCCCGCCAACGTCATGACTCCAGTGACCTAATCTGGACATTGCGTCTCTACCGCGACAAAGAAGAGACTGGGAGAGAGACGCAACGTTACCTCGGTCTCTGGGTCTTCAAGGACACTGGTGAGTAGTCGGCATTCTCAGTATCCCGCACCAGTCACACTGAACATGGTTGGCATTCATGTCGTGTGTACTCAGTTTTCCCCATGTTTTACAGGAGTGGATCCACTTGAGAATCCCCGGGCTGTGCAATTGGACGAAGTTACTGTTGCTTTTCGCGGCCGCGTTACGATGGTTTCCGCGACTTCGGTTGACGACAAACAGCGGTTGAACATCTGCATTGCCAAGACTGCAGGCAAAATGAAGATTCCAGGTCCTTTTGTCGTCCAGTGCTCCGTCAGCAGACTTCACGCCAACTTTATGTTCCCCGGCAGCGACGCCCAAGTTTGGAATTACCTTCCAGCTTGGTTCTTCAACGTCGATAATGCGGCTGAGGCTCTTAACAAGCTGCTACAAGCCTGCGCCACCGAAGAATTCGACGCGCTCAGGCTCGACGGTTCGAACGAAGACGACGGCAAGGGGTTTTCTGTTCTAACTTCAACGCACTGGCAGTACACCTTGGGACGTCAAAAGACCAAAGGCCAGCTTGGCCGCTACACCCCCCGGGAATTCAGAGCAGATAATCTACCTGTGACGAGTGACGGTTCTTTGATCTACCAGTTGGTTGTCGACACGTGCACGGTACGCTTTGCTCTTGACTGTCTGCTCATCAAACGAAAAATGCTGGCCTTTCTCTCACTGTGCCATTTTTCATCCCGCAGCTCGGAACACAAGCAGACTTCAAACAAGAGATTTTCTCTCTACCGACAGCCAATTTGTCACAGCCTGCAGACAAGTTCAACTGTCGTGGTGTACAGGAGGACTTTGTGAAAGAGCTCGTCTCCAGTCTACAGGTTTGTGTGAGCTTCACCAAGTAGTGGCTGGTGATTTTTGCTTCGTATTTCACTCTGTCTCTCAAGGTTTGACTTTAACGCTGTGATGCGCAGCGTTCCGGAGACAAAGGGGGATTGAGCCTCGTAATGTTGCTCTTAAAGGACTACGACCCTAAAAACCCGCATGAAACGGTAACAGAGTCGATCAGCGAACTTTTTGAGCAGTTTCGAACCTCATCACGTTTAAACACCGACGCCATGAAAACCTGGATCGAGCAGTCCGCGGACAGGCTTTGGACACTTGGCGGCAATCACAGGTACATTAACTCAGACTTTGAACTCTTGCAGCCGCCCTTCCCTCCTAGTTTCAGTGCTGACGTTTTTAAAATTTCCGTCGCAGGCGTATGGCGAAGAACAGGATTCTGAGCTCAGACATTCCCGATGAGCAGGCCGCAAGGTTCAAAACCACAAGGGCGAACATCGTTGTTGGGCTGTCTCCAACACTTGCAAGGTAAAATTTGTCCGTTTGGTCTTTTTCTTGGCTTGCCTACCTATTTCTCGGGAAATACGACATTGTTTTCCAACCTCGCATACTGAGTATCCCAGTTGTCGTGTCAAAACCCACTTCCTTCAATGTCCGGCATCCTGCTCGCTTACCACACGTCCCCAACTTCACCCGCCCGTTCCGCATACCGAATACGCGGCTCATACATTTTTAGTTCGAACGCTCATGTCCGAGCCTCATGTTTTAAGCGTTGCCTTTGTCTGCTCACAGGTGGGTCGGTAACGAGCACAACCGGATCGCCATGATTCAAACAAAGAATACACTTCTCGACCAGTTCAGGGTGCGTTTTCCCACTGTACCTCTAGCGTTCATCTCGCCACCATATTTCATTACTAAAGTTTCCGTGCCGTTCCGCAGAGCCTCCGCCAAGTGTACAACAAGAGGTTCGAAGAGGCGAAGAAGACTGCCTCGGAGAAGGCCACGGATTACGACATCTACCTGTCGCTGACCGGCACCAAGCCAGGTCCAGATGGAATCATTCCGGCGGAGTCCCTTCTCCGAGAGGCCAACTTCTGGGCTGCTAAGGACACGAAAACCGACCACATCCTCGGCTCGAAGTACAGCTACGTTCGCCAGGTCGTCCTGAAGTCGACGAAGATGTGGGAGATCTTTGAAGAGCTGATGCTGGACTACCAAAACGCCGAACTCCCCCACCCCAAGCTTCAAGAATGCATCGAAGACTTGGAACAGATTTGCTCCAAAGCAGGCAACGAAGTCCAGACCCACGTTCTGCGGAGGTGCTTGACTGCACACAAGTACGTGGCCATCATCTGTAAACTTGTCTTAGTCTCATCTTTACTTTCAAAAAACCGGCTGACTGGTACTTTGTTCGCAGCATGCCAAAGCACTACTTGAAGCTAGTGAAGGCGGGTCTGGGTGAAGACAGTGTCGAGAAGCTTGAGCGCGTCCCCTTCATGTTTGCCGAGACCGACTTCGACCTGCCTCAGAAGATTCTACAGGAGTCGACCGGCGATCACATGGACAGTGGTCGCTGGAGCCACAAGAATGTAAGGCCCAAACTTGTTACCAGTTTTCATCACTTTTCCCACAACAGACCGGTTCTAAGACCAACACCTTGTTCACAGCTCAAGAAACTGTTCAGACGTCTCCACGACGAGAACGACACTCTGAACATCTTCGACGGGAGCTACCAAAGGACGGTAGGGTTGACGAAGGTTACCGAGTACTTCAAGTCTCTCGTCCCGGGGATCTTTGGCAAGACAGGTTTTTGCCCCTCGCTTACCGCGTTTTCTTTTGATTTGTTCAACACAAGCCTCTCACATACTCAATACGCCGCGGGGCCGTCGTCGCTTCGCTTCAGGAACTGCAGCACACCTTTTCTCTTTTGCCTTAGACATTCACATACTCAATACGCCGTTCGCTAAGACCCCGTTCTACATCAACTGTTTCTTAACCTCCGTTTCACGAGACCGTACTTCGCATACTGCGTATGCCGGACACATACATCCTAGCCTTACACCACTCTAACCGTACTTCTCCGTTACCGGATACTGAGTATCCCACACTTTGCTTCCACATCAGACTGGACCTACGAGAAATGGTTCTCAGAATTCAATGAGGACAGACATGATATGGCTTCACTCAAGTACGAGCTTGCGGACCAGCTGGAGTCCATCGACCCTGGGTCTCTGGCTTCTGATTACCTGAAAAATTTTCCGGACAGGCTCAAGGACACTCGTGCTGTTCTCAAAAGTTTGCTCTGTGTAACAGCGGCCAGGTAAAATTTTGCCTAAGTTCTTTCTCGTTGTGGTTTCTTCGTGCACTGTAGGCTGGCTCTTTCTAAATTCTGTTTCGCTTCATAGGCTCCCAAAACTCGAGGCAGAAGGTCTTGGCATGACGATGAGCGCTGCCCTCGAAAAGATTAAAGAGGAGGTTGACAAGTGGGAGTCACAAAAGAACAGAAAGTTGACTCAGAACCAACACACTTATGTTCTTCGCTGGAGCCAAGCTTTTCTCACACTCATCGTCGACAAGGAGACAGCCGCCCCCCCCCGCGACCGTTTCGGACTGGCACTCTCCCAAAGGCAACAAAAACGTTGAAGTGGCTTTCATCCGTCACGACCAGGGCTTTTCGAAGTGCACTCGGTCTTTAGCCACGCTGGTTGGGACGACGCCCATCAGTCTCCTTGTTGCCGACAGCGACTACGGTTACGGCGTCGAGGAGTGGGACAAAGTCCCTTGGTCCAACGAGTTCGCCGAGACCATCTCGTTCGTTGAGCAACAGAACGGTGGGCTTCCAGGGTCTAATTTCTGTTGGTTCCTCACAGACAAACAGCTTCCTGTTTGTTTGCAGGCAATCCTCGACAGGGGCCTGAGCTACAAGCTCTGCACCTGGCACAAGCCTTGCAGCGTAGTCCAGGGGCCTCGTTTCCGCCACGACCACGAGTTTTTCCTTTTCGCTTGGTCCGGCAGCAAGGAAAATGATTTCGTGTGTAACATCGACTCTGAAGACCAGCCGAGGTACAGCACGATGCATCATCAGGGTCGCGTCAGTCGTCACGTCCTCAACTTCCAGGGAAAGATTGTCAACCACTACCAGAAGCCGATTCGTCTGATGAAGAAGATTCTGAACATGGTTTGTGGGAAGCCCAAGAACCTGGTTGTCGACGTCACTTGCGGAACCGGAACCACCGCGGTAAGTCGCTTTTGCACAGCCTGCTCTTCAGAACCATATAATTCCAAGTGTTCTGAGATACTGAGTATCTCGACTTCGCAGATCGCCGCCCACCACATTTCTTTGGATGACGAAAAGAGCAAGAACCGTGCGTCACCCCGACGCTTCCAGGTTGTCCTTCTCGACAAGCTGAAAGCTCAGATTGATGCAGCGACTCTACGCCTTGCTGTCAGTGAAGACTCGGATGACGAGACCGACGCCCTGCCCCTTCCTCCAGGTTGGACTCAGACCGGCCAGTCAACGCCATCAAGACAACGTCCGACCTCTGGCACGTCTCCCGCCTCTGGAACTCCTCCCACTCCCTCACAACCACGGCGGGACTTAGAACAAGACCAGTTCAGAATCCAGTAAAGCACTGGGCTTAGCAGCTGCTTCCTTCGTCCTACCTTTTCACTTGTAATTTGCATTTTTCTTCTTTTACATGAGTTTCTTTCAGTTCCCACATACTCAATACGCCGTCCCTGTGAAGCGTTGGTCCCTCCTGAGCTTGAACTAGTATTCCGTGTCTGCCTTCGTTACTAGAACTCGAACAGAGTTGAATCTTCCGGGGACCGACACAACATCTCTTCAGTACGGACCATGACTGAATTTTCAGGCCAACTATTTTGAACATGCATGCCTCTAAGAGCCACGTCTGTTTCACTACCACTTATTGTCCTTTTCGTTCAATTTTTACGGTCGTTCCTCGAGAAGGTTCGAGCACGCCTTTTCGCTCATTCTGCAGCTGACCGTGCCCCCCCCATTTGGCAACACATATTTATTATAATCCACTTAATTACAACTTGATCTCCATTTGCCTACCAGAATCAATACATTTTGCGGTCTCAAGTCTATGGAGGATGTGTAATCTTATTTTCGCCAATTGCGTCACCACTTTTGTTGCATTTTGATTGTGACCACACCCTTTTAAACTTAGCAATTCTTGGACCTGGTTCAACGACGCCCAAGGATTTTTTTTTTGTCGGCGAGTAGCCTACAAGGCCGTTTTTGGGCCTTTTTGGGTCTTGTGTCCTTTGCTCCGCGAACGCATCACGACCGGTGGCCAGTTTGCACTGAAAACCCCCATTTCTGCCCCTTCAGTGCCCGAAAGCTAAACACTAGGAACACTGAATCGTTTTGGAACACTGAATTATTTTTAAATGGTGTATTACTTACGATCTCTCGCTCGCGACGATAACGTTGTGTCGGAACTGCCTGTCTGCCTGTCTGCGAATGAAGCAAGTCAGGAAATCGGTCGTTTGTTGGATCGTTTAACTCGATTGCCTGCTCGTGCATCGCAGCTAGCGCAACTAGATCAATACGGAGTGTTCCGCAAAAACCCGAACTTACGAAACGAATTAACTTGCCGTGACGCGCTTAGATTGCTCCGGGAGATTCGAAAACGAAAGACCGACCCGAGCAGCAGCCCGAACAGTAGCCAGGAGCCGTTTTGATGTCCGTATACATGGACATAGAAGCAGGTAAATTGTCTTAGCTTAATCCGGACTAAATCGTGGTGCATGGTGCATGAGTCGTGGTGCATGATGCATGAACTAACGTATGTGATGGGTGTGCTGCATGAGTCACAGGCTTTGGTCATCAAGCACAGTCTGATACAGATGAAGAGCAACAAACTCAACCTGATCCACATTTCATAGATGACACCAAGGACCCGAATCATTAAGGGAAGCCCTTAGATTGATCTCTTGATCTTTGAGGGTTGGTATTGTTGGTGCACCAATCTTTAAGGGGAGGTATTGTTGGTGCACCAATCTTTAAGGGGAGGTATTGTTGGTGCACCAATCTTTGAGGGGAGGTATTGTTGGTGCACCAATCTTTGAGGGGAGGTGTTGTTGGTGCACCAATCTTTGAGGGGACGTATTGTTGGTGCACCAATCTTTGAGGGGAGGCATTGTTGGTGCACCAATCTTTGAGGGGACGTATTGTTGGTGCACCAATCTTTATGGTAGGGAGTTGTTGGTGCACCGATCTACGCATTTTGGATTGGTGCATCATAGATCAATTCCAATGTTCCTACTATTACGTAAGATTACGAGTATAAAGGCTGTTGGTGCACCGATCTACGTACGGGGCCCGGTATTGTTGGTGCACCAATCTACAGGTTCCGGTATTGTTGGTGCACCGATCTACGAGCCCCCGTATTGTCGGAGCACCGATCTTTCAGGGGAGGTATTGTTGGTGCACCAATCTTTGAGGGGAGGTATTGTTGGTGCACCAATCTTTGATGGGAGGTATTGTTGGTGCACCAATCTTTGAGGGGAGGCATTGTTGGTGCACCAATCTTTGAGGGGAGGCATTATTGGTGCACTGATCTACTACTATTTCGCTGATGCATCAACAATCTGCGATGCATCAATGCATGATTCGGGTCATGACACCCAAAGGCCCAACAACTCGCCAACGTTCTATCGAGCGTTGGCCAATGGTAGTGCCTTGCCCTGCCCTGTCCCACCCTGCCCACTGTTAACTGTTGTGTCCTGCCCTGTCCCACCCTGCCCACTGTTAACTAGTGTGCTAATTGACTGTTACATGGTTGTGATGCACAGGAATATGTTGCTATGGACCAAGCACCCACACCTGTGACAGCCCCAGCAGGTCATGCATGCCTGCATGCCTGCCGCCCTGCCTACCTCACTGCCTGCCTGCTCGTCTGTGTTTATCCCTAGTATTGATGTGTGTGTGTGTGTGTGTGTGTGTGTGTGTTGCATTTCCAGGTGTATCTGTCATTGGCGTGTGTGTTCTGAACCGTCGAACCGTCGAACTTCAACTACGACATCATAGTTCCGCCTTCCTGTCAAGGCAAACGCAAACGAAATCAACTGCAGCAAGCCAGAGTTCGACAGTGCAGTGTGACAATAGTTGCAATAGGTAAGTTGGATGAATTGTGGTTGTTACATTTAAAAACCTATTTAGTTGTGCTAACTACGATGTGCTATGTGTTGCAGGTAGGGGAATTTTTGACAGGGAAGAAGCAGTTGTGGTGGAAGTGCTTGCTTCTAACGCAGTGAGCCGCGGAGTGGTGTGCGGTGAGCTGGTTGGGCCTGACAAAGGCCACTACCATCTACAAGCGTTGTGGGAATTCTGCTCTTCTTCCACTGCTGCTGTGAGTGCAATAATCAGGAATAAGGTAACCCCCTCCCTCCCCTACGTGTGTTTCCTATTTACCCGTTTCATTTTATGAACTGTTTCTACGCAGGTCTGGGGAGACAACAATCAACCACCAGGTTCTGTGTGTGTCAAAGAACAGGTGGGCAAGGAGTCCACACCTGCTTGCCCATGTTGGGCTACTACTTCAAGGACAACTTGCCAGGTGAGATATTTTTGTTGTTTCAAATTTTAATCAAAAACGAACTGTGTATGTGTGTATGTCACAGGCAATGTCAGAATCCGGGCATACACGAAGAACATCAAGTCTGAGGAAATCACTGAGGCCCGCCACGAGTACGCACTGCTTGGTGCTTACCCAATTGCCAAGAAACTACGCGCGGACAAGAAAAACGTGTTTGGACGGGTCAGCTACCTCTACTCGCTCATCTCATACTCGCGGTTTCAACCAGGGTTGGGCCGATGTGGGTTTTAGGGTCACCGATATCGTATCGGCCGATATCGGCAACAACGGGCGATATCGGCCGATATAATCGTATCGGGGCCCGATATCGGCGCCTGATATCGTATCGGAATTTCAACGATATCGGAACATCGGCCAATATCGGCCGATGTCGGGGACCTTCCCACACCTGATACCCTCAGTTCCCTTAGGTTCCCAACTCCAATATACCCTGCGGTAGCCGAGTGGGCAGTGCATGGGGTCATGGGGGCGGTGGCAATCCAAGGGCCAATCCAAGGGCCAAGGGCTGCGGGGTGGGCCGTGGGGTGGGCAATGTCTGCATGGGGAGTGGTCGGAGCCTAGCTGGCTAGATGGACTACAAACTAGTACTAGGCAGGAGTCGGCGGGCGCCAGGTGTAGCTATATATCGTTGCATTGCACATGAAACTAGCAAGAGAATGTCCCCGGCCTCGGCCCCCTCGTTCATATTATGAGTCAGAGTTTATTGCCAACTCATGGGCTTAAACAATTGAAGGGCACTTAATCGTTCTCTCATCGTCGAAGTCCATATCAATGACGTCATCACTCTGCTCCTCATCGGAACATGCACTAGCCTCCTACATTGAATTTCTCCGCGCGATCTCCAAGTCCAGCAGAGCTCGGAGTTCTGGTGGGCGCGGCTCCTATGGAGCAGGCAAGGCGGTTGGCTATCGCTCGACGCTTGACCGCGTTTCAACGGCGGCTGGGCGGTTCCTGTGGTTATACGGCCATCGCGGCCGTCCGTAGCCGTGCTGCCTGTTTCCATGCGAGGCTGGTCGGCCATGGCTACGCAAAAGCACGAGAGTCACTACGAATTTTAGTCGGCGCCGAAGTGTTGATGCTTTCTAAGTGCTGTGAACTGCGAGCCTGTTGCCGGCCTAGTTATGCGCATGCGACGTCGGGAGAAGGCCCCAGAGGCACGTGAACAATTGGAGGGTGCATGGCAACCCCGGGACAGATATCCCATGAACAGTACGGGGTCAGTGGAGGGGTCTGGAATACATCGTTATCGGTGAAATCCGGGCCTCGCCGATATCGGATCGGGCCGATATCGGGGCGCCAGGCCGATATTGGCCCAACCCTGGTTTCAACACAGATTCAACTTTGAGCGCATGCTCCTGCGAATGCTGCGAACGGGCCGCTATTACGCCGACGCAAGTTGGTGTTTGGCACCGTACGGAGGAGGCGGCATGGAGCGAGCGAAGGCTGCAGCTCCCTACTAGTTGTACACACGCCCTCTGGCATTTAGCACCGCTGACATGATGTGTTTGTTTTTTACTTCTAATGACAGGTGGGCAGTTAAGGGATGGGAAGATGAGGTGATGAAGGCAGATATACAAATGCCGACACCTGAGGAAGAGCATGCCTACCTACACGGGGTCGACGCCTGCATTCCCAATGCCCCGCTGACAACACTCGGTAGATAATTTGTTGCCTAAGCAATGATGAGAGCAGCCTGGCATATGCTCACTGGCAGAAAACTCAGCCAGGCTCTGATTTGAGCTCATCTCTGCTCCCCCCCCCCCCTCCCCCCCCCCCCCCACCGGCCCCCCAAAACATAAAATTATACTTGTAAAAGGTTGACACCACAATTTGCAGCTGAAATCTATACTTGTGTGTAGCCAGAATCTTGTGACATATATAATAGTTTGTTTACCCATGTGTACAGGCAAGATGCATTATTATTACTATTATTATTATTATTATTATTATTTTAGTATGTTAAAATAATATACCTATATTCTTACTGTCCAACCTGTTCGTGTGGATTCCAAGCATTTCGTGCGCTATTCAAATAGCAGATTTCCGGGGTGCCCGGACATCATAGAATTCGTAGAACAGCTAGGACAGACTTTTCAGAAAATCAAACGGATTTCGGACGAAAAGCGGGAGCGACAAATCTGTGAAAGTATCGCCGGGCATGAATGGCGCAATTTCATGGCGGTGGTGCATTGAGGCACTGGGAAGGGTCCGTTTTGTTGGAGTGTTAGTGCTTTAATTATAGTACATGAAATGGCTATATTTCCACAATTCCCTGTCAGAAGTCCCACAAGTGAGTCCCATCATACCTAAATCTCAGGATCCGAGTAATAGACACATAAGTCTAGGTCTCCAACGATTTCTGGACGTTCTCATGGCCATTTGCCCATTTTGCTGTAACCAGGCAGTTGAACACTGCAGAAATCTGAGATTTTTCTGAAATTCTCTGATTGGGCGTGCTGTAAAAATGTGTAAAAATGTGCCAGCCGTGCCCCTAATACCCTAGCAATGCTACCAGACCTAGAGCAGAGGGTTTTCTAAAACATATCTGGTACCAGGGCAGGGCTATATAAGCGAGAGCTTTGATGTTCTTAAAGTCTACCTGGCGTGCGCCAGCGAATGCTTACCTTTTTACCTCTGGTACCCCGGCCGATCCCATAAAATTTAGGCCACCTGGACCTTCATTGGGAAAGGGGCTGTTTTTAGTACGCGCATACTCTAGGTACCTTCGGGCTTTAAGTTCCTACTCGTACTCCCATCATGGACCCTGGTACCAATACTGGTACCTACTGAGTAAGTGACCACATTCCAACTAAGGCACAATGCCGGGACGATTATTTTACCATCGAGAAAATTGTTGACCATGAAATCGGGACTCATACACGATACAAAGCCGGCCGTTGCCTACTTTTCCGGGTTAGGTGGGACGGCTATACACCCGCGGATGACACTTGGGAACCTCATGTACACATCAAACGCACCGATGAGTGCCACGATTACATAAGTGCCACCCCGTCCATCCGACAACTTATGATGACCCCGAACTACGACAACTTAAGCAAAAAATACCCGTCCCGCTTTCCGAAACTACCGGCCACCTGAATTTTTCAAAGGGGAAGGAATGTAAGAATAATGTAAGAATAATATAATAATAATACGACAAGGCTACTCCAGGGTACGTAACCCTGCCAAAACCCTGATCACATCCATCATGACATGCCATGACATGCACTACACACAACCAAATCTAGGGAGCACACAAAGTGATCTCCAATCTGAATTCCCATAGTGCCATGTCACTAACAATCCGAGTTACTCACCCCACAGAGGGACATGTTGCACAATATCTTCACATACAAATCTGCATAGACGGCCCCCATTGGCCATCCCATGGGTTCCCATCCCCCCAAGGCAGATTCTTTCAGTTAAACATAGCTCCCATGGCTCCCAAGTGGAACCATGGTCGCTCCCTAGCCTCCTAAGAGGCACCAACCACACTTGTATATAGTGGGGCAATCACCCCATGTGTAATCAATTGGTATTCAACCATCGTGCTTCCACCAGGCTCTCTCCCTTGCATCCACAAGGCTCTCCTTACGCTCTCTCTCAGTTTCCTCAGCCCCACACGCTTCCTCAAACCCCCCCCCCCCCCCCCCCCCCCCCATTTTGGCGAAAAAGTGCATCTAAAACAACATCAAAAATTAGTGTCGCCTTATTAGCCGTACACACGAAAGAGTGTACTGTGGTCTGTGCCCGCCGCCCGGGCTTGCATTGTAAAATCGTACCACTATGTACAGACGATGGTAAAAACCTCGGGCACATACTGGCTGCTACTACCAGAGTGGCTGGTAGGCGGTAGCTATCCTACTAATTCCTACTATACGGCCTACCCGCTGATTTACGTATCAGCTAAAATTATTCAGAGAATAATACGGTGCAAACTGGTACGAATGAGTAAAAGTGTACAGTACAGGTAATTTTGTGGTAC
>NW_027449513.1:0-41898 GCF_964194025.1 Convolutriloba macropyga | reverse complement strand
GAAGGCCCGTGGCTTTCTCGTAATCAGGAGGGTTTCTGCTTGCGGACCGCTTCCACTGCGGACGCAATGCTCTGGCCGCCCCCCGGAAGGCTGGATTCCGTGATCTTGCCCTGCAGGCACCACTGAGTCGCTGCAAAGTCGACGTCGCAGATCAAGCACATCATCTGAACGACCTCAGCAGTGTCTTCGTACTTCCGGGTCGTCCCATCGAAGAAGCCATAGATTGCCCAGATGGTGTCTCGCCAATCGGATGCGATGTACTGCACCATGGCCTGTTTGGTGATGTATGTCCGAAGCCACAGGGGCGTGGGCTCACAAGCGTCAGCGGCGCCTCCCAGCTGCGGTACGCTTCCAGGAACAGCACAGCCGTCGTCCGGGACATTCGCCGCGGATCCGGCTGCGCAGCCTTTGCCCATTGCCGCAGTCTGTCCAGGCACGTGCGCATCAGCATGCTCTGCGCAGACGGGAGCATGTCCCAAGGGAAGTTGTCCACCTGCTCTCCTCGCAGCGTGGCCCACATGATCCCAGCCACGACGCTGATCCAAAGCTCTAGAGGCATCCAGTCCTTCAGCTTCTCCTGCCGAAACCCGCGAGCCATGCGCTCTGCAAGCGTCCAGGCCCTGGAGAAGTAGTCCCTGTACGCCAGGACCGGGTTCGTCCCCTGCCTGGAGAGCGCCCGAGTGACGGCCTTAATCTCCGCTGGGAAATACATCGCCTCGCTCCCGGACAGTTTGCTGACCGTCTCCTTTGCTTCCCAGATCAGCGGCTGCAGGCTGTTGCTCTCCGGAAGCTTGACCAGCGCCGGCAGGACCAACATTTTCCCGGCCTTGGCGTAGTACAGGCGGCTCCGGATGATCTCGCTCATGCAGGGGCCCTGCGTCTGGGGCACGCACGAGTAGTCGATCCAGACATACAGAATCTGCTGCGGCAGGGACCCGACAATGGACGTGAGGTGGTCCAGCTGCGTCGACGACATGGTTGAGAAGCCGCTGCTGTCAGCCTTCGGCGGAGGGCTGTGCCATCTCCACGACACCACGGCGAGCGAGCTCCACATCTCTTCGTCCACGCAGTCGTACTCGACGTCCACATACGTGGAGGCCTTGAGCTCCTCGTACACAGGAAGAGTGCGGAAGGCCATCAGGGCGTCGCGGTAGAGGAATCGCACCGTGTGCCGCGGCTGCGTGTTGTCCTCGGAATGCCGGAGGTAATCAGGCAGGACAAGATGGTTTGGACGTTGCATAGAGTCGTCAGATCCCCCCTGCTCCAAGAGAACATGACACGTGTTTTTCGGGCCGGGGCGCGGGGCGGGGCGGGGCGGGCCAGGGGGGTGAAACTGTCAGTCACTATACGTCACACTAATGGTTGGTTCGACAGCACAGCGGCTCGCACATGGCAACTCGGTGGCTAAGAGCTGAGCACCTGTGACTTGCGTCCAATCAAAGTGAGGTCCAAGCTCCGACGCACAAACCGCATGCTCGGTTCGTCACTCGAACCGGAGTGGCCCTGGTGAAAGCATTAACGGGACTCAGCCGAGGCAGCTGAGGGGTGGCCCAGGCGCTGACGGGTGTTCAAGGGGGTGGTGGGCCCAGCAGAACCTCTGAGCCGGATCGTCAGGCAGGAGGAGAGGGCCCTGTACCGATGGTTTGGGTCTCCTGAAGGACAAAGCATTGATCCAACCGGCCTTTGGGACGTCATCAGACGAAGACCTTCGCTGCTGCAATGCCATACCAAGAGTCAGCACGCTGTCAGTCATGGATGGAAGCACACCTGGTCATACTGCATAGCAGTACGTTCTGCGAGGACAAACCTGTGTTTGGCTACGGGTCCTGGCATCTTCATCGCTCATCCTGTCTTGTTGCTTGTGTCCGGGGCTCGAGGCTTCCGATTGTGACCCATAATCGACGCCCCCGTTTCCTGCAACAGCAAAGCAGTGTATCGTCGCACACAAGGCCAGACCCTGAAGAATTCTAGGAGTAGGAGGGCTCTGCTAGGGGAACGAGGCCCACTGTGAGGGTTGAGGAGCGTGCAGAATCCGAGTCTGACGCTAGTGCCAAGCAGGCTGGCAAGACGCCTCTGGGCAAAGGCATACCGGAACTGGTGGCTCATGGAACTTCAAAACTGGCGTTCGGGGCCCATCTGCATCAGCTGAGTCTCTTGGGCTGTCAAGCCAGCTCTGAGGACTCAGTTTAGGCCTGTCTATCCACGTTATGCTGGGTTTCGACGAGGAAACCGAGGGTGAAGACGCTGCCGGTTCTGTTGGTGACAGCTCGTGAGCCTTCTCTGCTGATTGGAGTGACGCGGCCGGTGGGGCTGATATGTGGGCCGAACCTTGTGGGTACGGCATCGGATACTGCGCCGCCTCGGCCGTGGGTTCGGAAGAGCTGGGCGATTCTACAGCAGTGCCACCGCTCAGACCGTTGATTGGAGCTTCCGAGGAGGTCGTTGGCCCCACCATCTTGGACGGCCGACAACCCATGATTGTCTGGAACCACCCGCGCGGTCAATGAGGTCGTTAAGCGATGATTTTCCCTGGGTTAGTCCGGATCTTCCGAGAAGCTAGGGCGGGATACGACTTCGCTTCACCGCCGTGGACTCGGCCTGCCAATTTCCTCTGGGTCGAGGTGAGATTCCCCGCATGCGGACATTGTGCACACGGTTTCCCGCTCAATACCTCAAGTCCCGCTTGTGGAGGGGCAGCCTTGACGAGATATTCAGATTATTTCTCTTGCTGACTCTACTCGTGTGTAAGGGCATCCATGCTGCCGTCTAGAGACTAGACGTTTCGCGACTCTGCCGTTCGCTGTGACCGGACATCCCAACACTTTCGGACACCGCGTATCCTGGTTACAAGGCTGCACCGTATGTAGTATGTACGCCCCGTACGGTGAGGTCCCGAGAACAGCGTATGGTTCCTGGTATGACGTATAATAGTAGGGGATATTTCGTATGTGTCAGGTATGCCGTATGTATGGATGCCCTCAGTCCCTCACTGTACCCACTGACGGGTGAGCTGTGACTGGACCTTGTGACTATAGACGAAAGACCTATCCTTTTGAGGAGATCAAAGGCAGGGCCCTAGGTAGCTAGTAGCCAGTAGGGAGCATAACTCTTGGTTTTGTAAAAATGTGTGTATCCTACTCGTACAGTACTACTATTGCAGTAGGATAAGTACAATTTAAAAGGATTATTTATAATACGTCATCATTACGAGATGATTGTACTTTGTAGGGACTAGGGCACCCTCTAGCTACCTACCTACCGGTAGCTTGCGCTCTCTCGATGTCTATCGATAGTATCCTTACTCGTACGAGTACCCTACCTACTATAGCTGTGAGGCTGCATGTTTCGTATGTAAGTACCAGGGTTCGGCCGATGTGGGTTTTAGGGTCACCGATATCGTATCGCCGATATCGGCCGATATATATCGTATCGGAATTTGAACGATATCGGAACATCGGCCAATTCGGCCAATGTCGGTGACCTTCCCACACCTGATAATACCCTCAGTTCCCTCTGGTTCTCAGCTCCAATATACCCTGCGGTAGCCGAGTGGGCAGCTGTGGGGTGGGGGGCGGTGGCAGTCCAAGGGCCAATCCAAGGGCCAAGGGCTGCGGGGTGGGCCGTGGTGTGGGCAGTGGGTGCATGGGGAGTGGTCGGAGCCTAGGGTAGATGGACTACGAACTAGTACTAGGCGGCAGTCGGCGGGCGCCAGGTGTAGCTATATATCGTTGCATTACACATGAAAGTAGCAAGAGGCCCGCGGTATGTCTCCCCCCTCCTTCATATTATGTGCTAGAATTTGTTGCCAACTCATGGGCTTAAATCATTGAAGGGCACTTCATCGTTCTCTCACCGTCGAAGTCCATATCAATGACATCATCACTTAGCTCCTCATCGGAACATGCACTGGCCTCCTGCATTGATTTTCTCCGCTCGATCTCCAAGTCCAGCAGTGAGCTCGGAGTTCTGGGCGCGGCTCCTACAGAGGAGGCACGGCGGCTGGCTCTCGGATCGACACTGGACCGTGGTTCAACGGCGGCTGGGCGGTTCCTGTGGTTCTACACGGCCATTGCGGCCGTCCGTAGCCGTGCTACCTGTACGTTTCCATATGGGAGGCTGGTCGGCCATGGCTACGCAAAAGCACGAGAGTCACTGCGAATTTTAGTCGGCGCCGAAGTGCTAATGCTTTCTAAGTGCTGTGATCAACTGCGAACCTGTTGCCGTCCTAGCTGTGCGCATGCGACGTCGGGATAAGGCCCTAGAGGAACGTGAACAATTGGAGGGTGCATGACAACCGGCCCCTAGACAGATATCCCTGAACAGTACGGGTTCATTGGAGGGGGTCTGTTGTACATCGGTATCGGAGAAATCCGGGCCTCGCCGATATCGAATCGGGTCGATATCGGATCGGACATCGGACCGATATCGGGCCGCTAGACCGATATCGGCCCAACCATGGTAATTACCTCGTCCACCTGGCGCACTCTCTAGAGAGCCAGAGCTGTAGGTATTAGCTAGGTGAGTAGGGGTCTGCACGTACTCGTAATCGTACGAAGGTCTCCCTAGGGGCACGTATGATGTCCGAGAGACCAAGTAGGCCTATGGATATATAGGCCGCACTCAGCGCAGGATACCTATAGCACTACAGCCCTCCTGCCTACAGAGTACAGACTACAGTAGGTAGGGTACCGTACGAATTACCATAGGGGGTAGGGGTGACACCCCTGAAAGCGCATCGACGCGTGAAAGTCGTAACATCTGTACGAGTATCGCTGGAGAGGTAGCCTCCTACCCTACCTCCTGCCTGGCTAACCCCACGGATGTAATAAACCTTTCACCGGGTTGCTCGTACACTCATGGACATATTGGACAAAATTTGGACATAATTTGGACGAATTGGCGTGTCCAAACTGTCCAAAATCACCCGTATAAAATTGTTTCTGAAAGAGAATTCCTGGACGGTTCCAGATCAATTTGGATCACCCGATTTGGACAAATTTGGGGGGGGGGGGGGGGGGGGGGAAGTGGGCCGTGGGGAAGCAAGTTCGTGGCACTACATGGCCGACCCCTCGTATAGTAACTAGCTAGTACAGTGTAAACATACCGATCACCCCGAGTATGCCCAGTATGCACGCGGTGATTTTCAATAAATACTCTATACGTACAGTACCTACCTAGGGTACGAATACAGAGATAGTCTCTCTCTCTCTCTCTCTCTCTCTCTCTCTACAGTACAAATATACTGGTCCATCTTTAGCTGTAGGTGTGCTGTCCATGGGGGCTATATGTGAAGCTTAAGCTTCTGATGTCCTTAAAATGGACTTACAGGTGTAAGTAGTTCTCTCTCTCTAGGTGTGCTGTCCACGTTGTCAGTTGTCACATCGTGCTGCAGTCAAGTTAGGGCGCTTCATACAGAGAGCCAACCCCGGCCAACTCCTGGGCGGAACAGGAGGGCAGTGCAGATGGGGTGGACGCCAGGGCTTTGAAGGCAACGAGGAAGGAGTTGAGAGGCCTCACCAAGGAACTGAGGGGCTTGCCACAAGAGCATCTGCTGAACGTCCAGCGGGCGCGAATCTGTATGCTATTGATCAACGGTGACTCGACCGGGGGCGGCGGTGCATGTGGGGGCCCCGACTGTAAAACCGGCAACACACCGTTTTCAACCTATCACCTATCACCGGCTACTCGTACACAGACAGACAGGTCAGCTACTGAGGACAGGGACACAATTTTCAACGCACCAGACCAGACCGAACAGGAGCATGTATTATATCCGCATCGTCAACGAACTCGATACCCCCCCCCCCCCCCCCCGGCATTGACCACCGTGACTCTGACAGTTGGCATGAGAAGCAGCGGAAAATCCAGGCCGCCACATGGTGTTGCCACCACGGGTGAACAATTGATCAGGAGGTTTTGTGTCGTTATTCACATCTTGTTCGCTACCTCAAAAGCAAATGAGTGCGCGACCCTCTCTGTGCATCAGCACCTTCCAACGGGCGTCGAGTGCACAGCCGGCCTATCCTTGAGCCGCGCCCGAGCGCCCGGTTAGAGCAGACAGAACATGCGAGCCAGCATTGATACCTTGCAGGCATCATTGTGGACAACAACAGCCTTGGGTCTGTCTGGCTGTGCGGCCACCGTGCTTATGTGTGTTGGCAAAGCTGCAGCACGACTGCTCTCTCCTGGCCGTCACTTCTGTCCCCATCTTCTGGAGAAATCCCCTTGGGTTGCCAAGCTGTCCATGTGAGCGACTTGTTTGAGGGACATTTCCCTGTCATTCAGAGCCTCGGAACACATAATGGTGTAGGGATTGTGCGTGGCGCCTGTGACAGCCCGCAGCTGCTCGGCCATGGCTTGGTTTATCCCCTGCAGGCATGGTCAATCAGCGAGGGTGACCGTCAACACCTTGAGCAGTAACAACAACGACCTCCAGCGGCACAGAGCCGTGGGATCTGTCTCACCTTTTGAGCCAGCACCTGAGACTCGAGTTTCTTCAGCTTGCGCATCTGCAGGCCAAGTGCTGCTCGTTAGATGACACGCCTCTAAGGGGTGGCCAACACAGTCAGATTGGCGCGCTGGTCACAGCCGCCCTCACCATGCGTTTCTTCTCATGACTACGCTCCGTTTTCGAGTGCGCCTCGGTCATCTTCTTCACTTGCTCTGCCTGCCGTGGCCGGCCGGTGCGTCCAAACACCGGAGTCAGTAGAGCTTACTGCACTAGGCGTGGAACAGTCCTGATGGGTGATTCGAAAGCAGCTCCCATGGCCACGCATCGCGAAATATCAAACTTATGAGGGGGAAAAGAAACAGCTCCCCTCCGCTTTCTTGAAGCGTCAGCGGCACGTCAGAGTCACACAGACAGGAAAGCAGCACTCGCCTTGAGCAGCTGCTTGGTCACCGAAGAATCCTGCGCGTAGCGATCCACGACAAAGGCCCAGCAGTCCACAGTCAGAGCAGTGGGCGAGAGGAGAAGATGGCAGCGTGGCAAAATCGCAACAGTGTTGAAGACCGCTCGCAGCTACAGGCAAAACACTGAAGCCCAGTGTCACCCAGTGTCATCACTGAAGCCCAGGGGCGGAGGGAGCGCACATGCGCTCTCACAGCGTCCTCTACTGTGAATGCCAAGTCTGGTGGCTGAGCGCCCATGACTTTGGGGATCCCACCGGCGAGCTGGATCTCCTTTGCTTGCCAAGGGCAACAGACACAATCAGAGCAAGAAAACGGCCGCTTTGACACTGCCGCAGTCCCCCGTCCTGTCTTTCTATAAAAAAAAATACCCTGAAACTCTCCCGTCTGATCTTTTATCAGTCTGGCAGAGCACTCTGGACCTGTAGACACTTCATACAATGTTTGACACGACCCAAATTTGAATAGCCGTACAGCAGGCGACTCACCCGGTTGACAACCTCCCTCCAAATTGCCACCTCCTTGGAGCCCGGGACGTGATCCTGCTCAGTTCGATGCACTCAGGACATTTACTCACTTGCACCTGGGTTCACAGTTTTGTTTCTGCAAGGCTGTGCTCGTAATCTGGCGTGAAAGAAGCATGCATTGTCCCTCCCCATCAATCTCGGTTCGAGATTGTTCTGAATTCCCCACCAGGCTGCTGAAGTGGAAAGGAAGGACAATACATACTCGGAAGCTCGAGCAAGTGGAAGCTGTAGGGCACAGTCACAGTGTACTCTGTGGTATTGCCCTCTGAGGAGCTGGCCAGTATATTGTCGGATGACAGCGAAAATGGGAAAGCATGTTAGCAAGCTTGCATGTATCTGCTGTGAGGGGGCATACAGCTTGGCGGCCGAACAGCCACTGAGGCGTCGACGGCGGGTTTCGAGCCATGTCTGCCGTCCGCTGGTGTATGGTACGTGACGTTCTTGCTACTAGTACTCGCTGCAATCCGGGCTCCGGCTATATGTGATGCGGCTCTTCTTGCTTTGGCGCTGACTTTGACGTAACGGCCGAGACAGTGGTGTACACAGCCCGACAACGGAGGGAGATAGAATTGTGACGTGATGCTATCGTCACGATCTGCTCGGCCCACAATCCCAGGCTGCTTCCAGAGACAAGATAATTCAGCTCGTTGCGCGAGATCTTCGACACATGCGGCAGACTGAGCTCTTGCCTGCCTGGGTGGACTGAGCAGATGGGCCCGTACGAGCCAGGAACTAGCTCGGGTATCCTAGTAGTACATATATATGTTCGTGTTAAAGGATATATACCTACCAACGTACGTACAGTTCTAGGTAGAAGTGAAAGGTTGATTACAGCCAAAGGGACTAGGTAGAAGTACGGGCTATATGGCGGACATCGCCCAGCCGGCCAAACAGTAGGTACCTAGTAGGGTAAGTAAAACCAGGTAAAACCAGGAGAAATTTAGTTAGCCTCATCGTAGTACCAGTGTCATGCAGTACATGCAGTACATGCAGTACACTTGTCGCTATGTAGCTAGCCAGTAGTTGGGGTACCTACGAACGACTAGCTATCTATACCTAATCTTCTGGGCTTGGTAGGGTACCCTACCCTACAAGGATACACTAAGTGTACGTACACATCCATGTCGATCATGCGAATGAAAAAAATGATCTGATGCGGTGCGTGTCACGCGCTCGTACGATTCCATTAATTCCTGATGGGCCGGTGGCCTGGCCGGTCATTCAGTTGTTTGGGCCCAACAGAATGCTGTGAGACAGTGCCTCTAGCTAGAGCAGAGGGTACCCAACAAGTTGGTGTCTCTTGCATCTCTGGCTGCGAGTATGAGCCCGTTGGAAATCACACCCTGCCCTGCCATTCAGGCTTGGAGTCACTGCGGCATGAGCAGTCTTGGAAATGTGTCAAAGTCAGGATAGGGCAAGAGACCAAACTGAGTTCCATCCGAGCAGGAACACTGATCGATTCGACGGCGTTGAGGCCGTTGCCGGCAGAGTGGTGAAATGACACGGGAGGAGACAGATCCGGACTGTGAGGCGGTGAAATTAATGACCGGAGGGCTGATCATCTGCCAGTGTTTGTCGCCATGGGCCTGACAACGCAGCGGGTGTTGGTGACCACCACCCGGTGGTGTGGGGGAGTCAGCTGCGGTTTCATGATGGAAGAAGATGTGGAGGACCCCCGCGCTGAGGGGCCTGGTGTTCAGAGTTGTCTTTGGCTCCTCATTTCTGGAACCTGTGGTCGGGTCCCCCCCTTCCTGCTCCCCAAAAAATTAACGCACCCAAGCAAAGATCCCAACACAGCAAACTGGAAACATGTCAGGAAGCACATGCGATGTGCAAAGGAAACGCCAATATTTCTCAAGTGCGTCTCCATGCGATCCAATGACTGACGGCACTCGGCTTCAATGGAAAGCGACAATTTTAAAAGACTTTGTGTGTGTGTGTATGTGTTGTGTACATCTTAGGGAAATTCTGCGAGTCCGGTGGGACCTCGTCGGACGTGAGTGGTCGGTCGCTCAGGCAGCTCTTCCAATATCTGCACAGCGAAACCCCATCAGATCGACGCTTCAGCGCGACCGCAAGGCGCATTGCTTGAGTCAATCAGCGTCCGTCACTTTGAACCCCCCTCTCTCCGAAGCGCTTCTTCATGGGCCCAGGTTTCCAAGCGGGAATCCGGCCTGGCCGGCAGGCCAACGCCGAGAATGGCAACTGTGAGGAGTCCTGACAAGTACCTGCACACCACAGGGACGCAGCAGCGGGGGTCACGCAAGAGATGCAGTCGGCCGCATAACAAGTGGCTAATATGCGGTTTGCTGGTCCCGGTCCTGCCCCTGCGTGCCCATCGGATTTGGGTCGGCTGCGAGACCAAAAACAAGCGGGTGTGTACCGCAGGGCTGCTGTTTGTGCCGGGCGACCGACACCGTCAGATGAAAACCTAGTGGCCTAAGGTAACCCGGCAGAGCTCAGGTGTACCGAAACTGAGGAAGCTGCAGAAAGAAAACAAAGAGGCAGCAAGGACGGTATGGGCAGGTGGCTGCAGGTCCCGAGAAGCGCTGCGAATGCAACCGCAGAAGACTGAGCGGCAGTGTCGCAATCCATGACCCGCGTAATGTAACCGAGATGGCATGAAGCTGCAGGTGTTCGTGTCCATCCGGTCGGGTGTAGCAGAAGTTCGGGGATGGGCACGTATGCAGACAGAGGAGCCGCAGAGGATATCGGGTCCGCCAACACCCCCCCTGTGAAGGCTCCAACCAGGCTAGGGTTTCCGGCCTACCGAGTTCCAACTTGCTAATGCGGCAAGAGGGAAGAATTGATGCAATCAGCCATCAAGTCAATCATGGTCGGGGTCTACCACAGGCAGGGCAGCCACCCTTGTGTTCGCATGTGTACCCACCGACAGGGCGGCGATAGACAATCACACAGGCGTGGTGCAAAAGGGATAGCAGGAGCTACACATCTATCCAGAAGTGGCCGCCAGAAAGCAGTGGCTGTCTGAAAGTGAGTGGGGGCCGTACAGTGGAGCTTCCCAGCTTTCCCACTTGCGGGCCTGGCCAGGAGGCGGTGGGGTCTCCCCGTACAGGAAACCGTTCCTTCCTTCTTGCACACCCTCTCCAAAGAACCCATTCGGAGGTCCGCTCCCCCTGACCGGGCCGGAGGTCGTACGGCCGCCGCTCGACAGCAACCGCCGCGTTAGCTTCAGCCCAGCTCCACGAGCCGCCATCGTGACGTTAGGAGGAAGGAATGAGTGGCAGTTATGACCACAGGTCCAGGTGCGTGGACCCTATCGAAACTTTGTTGCTTGCCCGAGACTTCACAACGGAGGCCGTGCGAGGCTTCCCCCTATCTATATTCTATGCGCTACTGTACTCGTACTAGTTGCAGCCCAACAGGGCCCCACACGACTCACGAGCTGCAGGGGGTCCGAGTTCGAGTATCTCCTACAGCGGTGTAAGTATTACGATATCATATATACCCGCCTCATAATAAGAATACCAATATACGGCTGATGTCTGGATGTAGCTCAGGACTAATAAGGAGTAAAAGGACCACGGCTTATCTGAGGCGAATATTCCAAACCCGGATCTAGTAGGATACCCAGGAACCTACCCGTACGGTCAGGTTCCTGCCTGGGTCGGTTTCGGTGAGGTATACATAATATCGGTCCAGCAGGTAGGGTACTGGGTACCTACTACCTACCTACCTTGCTGTCAATGATGGTCTTGTACTGTAGCAGTCCTGTGCCAACTGCCAGGTAGTACCTAGTACGTAGCGATACCTACTACATCCCCACGCTCATCTCTAGAGAGAGAGAGAGGCTCCAGCCATGCTCCTCACACCAGCCTTGCCGTAGGGCCAGGAGCCCTCACTGCCCAACATGACGCCCGGCTACCCGGCTACCCGCTATTGTAGCCGGCCGCGGCCGGGCGTGCCCGTCGTGAAAAGCAGCACCCCATATATATATGGGCCCCCTTCCGTTCTCGTACTCGTATCTGCAATATCTGTATCTCATACCTACTATCTCCTACCTACTATCTCCCTACCAGGAGGCTCCTACCAGGAGCTCCTAGCTACGTACGTGCAGCGCGCCCTACGTGTACTCGTACGTACGTACCCTAAGTAGGTACACAGGCACCCGCACCACCCGGCGAGCTTGCGCGAGTGCATGTGTGGGAGAGATCGGAATGTCCTATCGTCAGGGGTGCAGGCAATAGTGAATTCCCGGACACGCTGCGAGTCTCAATCAGCTGACCTTTCCGAGAGAATACTAGTATCAGCCAGAGGTCAACAGTGCAGGTTGCGTTCCCCCCTTAGCTTCATCTGCAGTTTTGGTTCGTAGTGAGTGTCGCATTTCGCAACGACTCCCGGCAGTCATGGCGGGGGGAGACCTGCCACATGTAACGCGCAAGTCGTCAGGAGAAAAGGCCATGGTCCGGGGCAGGAGGGGAAGTCCAAGCCGAGCCGTCACGGCAGAGCCTTTACATCGGTACGCGGCGTAGCGGCCAACAGCGTCCCACCCCCCGCTGGACTCTGGGCCTGTATCGGTGGAGTGAACGGGCAGATAATGAATCACCAGTACCTACCAGTTGATTCTCCCCCCCCCCCCCCCCCTCCCGCCCCCCAAGGAGAAAACACCAGTGTTTGGACAGATACATCTCCCCTAAAGCCCCCCTCTGCCTGGGGTACTGCATTTTTGCAATCTGACGGCACAAGGCAGAGGATTGCGGTGAATTCATGGCAGTACGAAAAGGCCATGATCAGAAAAGACACACGTGGTTGGGGTTTTCACGCACACGCCTGATGATGCTATGTGCAGAGCCACGGCTATTGCTGGCCGGAGAAGTCAGTCAGTGCCGTCAGGAGAAGACCTGGTTCGAGCATCCACTGCACCTACATTCTACAGCACGAGCAAAGCATCTCGGTCGTACTTGGATCGCCGCCTCGCTGAAAGTCAGTAGCTCCCAGAGAACTCAGTCTCTTCATTGCCCGGCCATGTCTGCAAGAACTTGTGTCATTCAGTGAGCTCGGCGCAGAGCAATCCCTGTGCAGATCGCCTGCATTTCAGACACAGGCTCCCTGGCTTCATGAGTTGCTGGTGGCGGCTGAAAAACGTCTCTTTCCTGGGCTCAGGGGGCGACATTGTTCAGCCGTACCAAATCGAGGAGTTTGATCTCTGCACCAGCAGACGGATCGCCGAAAAGCGGGAATCCCGCATGAAGCTGCCACCGCTCCCCCACGAGTCCCTCAATGCGAACAGCCCGCGGGTCAAAAGCATCCTGGACAAGCTGGCGCACTACCGCAGCAACCCCGGGAAGCTTTCTGAGCTGGAGGAAGCCCTGGGTGAGAATCCACACATTCCCATTCCCTTGCCTTGCCACCGCCGCTGCGTGCGTCACGCTGCGGCATGCAGATCAGCGCCGGGGCTGATCCGCCGCTGGAATGCTCCCAGGGCTGAAGAAGAGCCCGCGACGACGCCGGCCGCGTGCGCTGGCAAACGAGGCGGACGGCGCACTTGACATCACTGTCAACCAGGGACCGGACATCGTCCAGTTGAACATCCAGGAAGCCGGCGCAATCCCGCCAGACTTCCGCGCTCAGCGGAGCGCCGAGTTTGTAAGACTATCCCGTGCAGCCCTGTCGTGCCGACGCGAGTTCCCTCATCCTGTCAGTGTTGATTGGCCCCCCTCACCTGTGCCTGGTGCCCATTCGTCTGCTGCAGATGAGGAGAGAGAGGGTAAAGAGCGAGCTGGCGGCAGAGCGCAGGCTCAGGTGCGTGTTGCTGCCTCCCATGCAAGCCGGGGCTCTGAGCCTCCCGCCCACCGCTGTGTCGCCCGCCTCCCTGTCTTGATCGTCTGCTGGAAACTGCACATCCATCTGCATGAGTCGGTCAGGGCAGGTGTGGCCTGTGATGTCGGTTCCCAGCGGCTGCCTGCCACCACGCAACGGTCACTATGACCGGCGGCTTCCCATTCTGAAAGCCAAACAAAACCGCTGCCGGTTTGTGGTCATCAGAATGAGGAACGAGGCGCTGGCGAGGAAGTCGGCTCTCAGGCAGCGACACGATGAAATGAAGGTGGGCGCCGCCCAACGACATCTGCGTCGTCACATAATTGTCACAGATTGCCTCCTGTTGATGCGTCTGCTGCCCCTCCCCCGGGTGTCCATCGCTGTTACACGGTGGGTGCGTGGATGTGAGCCAACATTCACAGGCAGTCAAGGCGTGGATCCCTCACTCTTCACTGCTCCTCAAGGGTAAGCGTTCTCATGGCACCCCGGCCGGGTGAATTTTGGTGGTGCACTGCTCTACAGGTGCAGCGCGAGAAGTTGGAGCAAGTCCAGCTGGTGAAGGCGACGCGAGAAAGAATCACGGTCACGCTCCATCTCATATCCATGATTGGGTGTGTCGGGCGCTATGGAAAGGTGCGCCGGGTCAGGCGGGCGTGCGTCTGGTGGGTGTCGAGATAGCGTCCATGCAGACACAATGGGGCTGACATGACGCCTGTTGGGTATCAGGAGCTGCGCATTGAGCGGGAGCTGCTGAGGGAGCGGACTGCCGCGGTGCTGATCATTCAGCGGGCAGCGAAGCCCTGGGTCGCGGAACGACGTGCCAAAAGGGAGGCGTGGGCCCTGGAGGTCATCGCGCCAGTGTTTAGGCGATACGTCCAGAGGCGGAAGAATGCCAAGAACCGGCAGGTGTGCGCCTCTCTTGTCACGCGGATGGCTCCGGCCTGGATCTCGTCCAGACAGCGCAAGCCGGTTTGGGGCCGGCGGCCGCCCATTGCCTTTGCCAGCAACGCCAGGAGACGCCTCTGACGCCCTATGTGCTGCAGGCCGCAGAGAAGGTCGTCAGCTTTCTCATGCACGTCTCAAGCACGCCAAACATCATCACAACCATTCACTTTTTCCGTCAGTGTTGTTTGAGGCTGCAGAGGTTCTTGAGAAAGAAGCATCGCGAGGTGAGCGTGATGCCTCTCAGCCCCTTGCAGCCAGTACCGTGCCTGTGTGCTGCCCTCGCTCACACAACCCTGAAGAAATGCAGCATGAGCCCTTCATTCGCACCTGGCGGTGGAAGGTGGATGATCTCATGGTCCTTGTGGTGTGCTTGGGTCTGTCTGTCTGTCTGTCTGTCTGTCTGTCTGTCCGTCTTCTCTTCAGATAACGGCACAGCGCACTGTTGACATTGGGATGTGGCTGAGATGGGAGAGAGTCGTGATGGATCACATGGCGGGGGCAGAAGGCCAGCATCACAACGAGGGCAAGAAGTCGAAGCACAAGGCTGGGAAAGGTTTGCTCCCAGCCGACATCGCCATTGCGTTTCACCGGCATGCAGTGCAGCGCAGGACGCATGCAGCTGATGCCCTTCGCGCCCGAATCTGCAGGGAAGAAGAAACACCATGGCGATGGGTCTGTGAGCCTCAAGGGCTACACCTTTGCAGAGGTCGGAGGATTCGGTGCGGTCGACGCGAGCATGATGCGGCTCGTACCGCGCAAGCTGAAAGCTCAGCTCCTCACACTGTTCAGGAGGTTCAGAAAGGTAAGAAACACTCTACATGCCGCAGCCCACAGGGCCGGGAGATTGCCAGAGAACACCCCGACTGCTACACAGCACGGGACAGCAAAGCATTGTGCGGGCTGGTCGTGCATACGTCATCGCCTGTCTCGGCGGCTATCCCTCCGTATGCCGGCTCCGCACGTCTCTTTGCATGTGGTGCACCGGCGCGTACGATGTGCTTCTACCCGTTGGTACTATCCTGTCCCCTATGTATGCATAGGCCCCATTGATTTGCGTGCGGGGCCAGCTGTGCGTTGCATCATGCTTCAGCCGCCTGTTGTTTGCCTTGAGGGGTTGGGGGAGGGCGGAGGCAACACAGGCATGGGATTTACGGATTTGGGCCTTTACGATTTCAGATGGCTGCGTGGCGTGCCTTGGAGCAATACCACAAGGAGCTCCAGGAGTGGGAGGAAGCGTGGGACGCAGCAGACAAGATAGAGCAAGCGCGGAATCAAGTGGCAGGTGAGGACCGGTCATCATCTTTCAGGGCACGGGGGTGGGGGGGGGGAATCGGCCCCTGGTCATTCACGTGCAGGGGTTCCAAGTCTCTGCTCTCTGGTCGTTTGTTCCGCAAGTGTTATGCCTTCCTCTCAACACCGCTTTCGCATTTCCCCGCTTTGCCTTCCAGCCCCAGGTCCTGTTTGACCTCCAAAGTGTTGCTGGCCTTGAAGCCTCTATGGCCAGTGTCATATGTTGAATTGTGTGTGTGTTCACCTCGGGTGTTGGCTTGTGTACTGGAAACCGAGCGGGAGCCCGGTCTCGATGGATCTCCTGTTTCTGACGCTGTCTAGTGCCGGACTGTGCAGGTGTGCAACCGGAGACAGACGCAGAGAGAGAAGCTCGGAAAAACAAGGCCATGCCGCCTCCCAAGCAAGTGCGGAAGCTCTTGACCAACCTCGAGATTTCGACGTTGCATAGCATAGGTGTGCCCCCATTCACGATATGGCCTGCTCCTACAGACCATCCCACTGTCAGGGACCCGTGGCATCCTGCTTTTGGGGACAGTATTAGATTCGCTGCAGAGACGCTGAGGGAGCTGGATGCCTGCATGCTCAGATGTGTCGCCACACACAGCAACGATGGTGACTGTCCGTTTGCATATCTTCAGGCCTTCACATCCTCAATCGAGTTGCATTGAGTGCTGAAGAGATTGACGAGATCGAGGCTCACGGGATAATCATGTCAGAAATCCCTGAATCGCTAAGGGATCAGATGACTGAGGACATTGAGAACTTGGCAATGTCTTTGATCACGTATGATACCATCGGGGACGCTGTTGCTGCTGCGGTGTCCGCCCCACGTTGAGAGAGGTTTGCTGCAACTAGGATCTCACTTGGCTTCCTCCTGCAGTCGATAATTCGAGGAGGTTCTGGGATGCAGGTTGAGGCTCCCAGGCAAACACGTCAGCAAGCACGTTTGTGGACATTCGCCACAATGGAGCAAGCATGTGCATGTCACTGAAATGGTGGTGATGTTCGATGGCCTTGCATGTCACTGTGTAAGCAACATGGTAGTTGCGTCACGCTGGAATCTCACCTTTGTCCAGGCACTAGCGGACCGTGGAGCTACAACTCTGCAGATGTAGTGCACCACCCCCGGAGTCCCGTTGCACCTGTGTGTAGGGCCTTCCAACATTACACGAACCCTCATGAGCCTTCATGGAAGGCACCTGGCTTACTTCCAGCCCGCAGGGCCGCATGTGAGGTACTTTTAAATTGTTTTCTGCTGCGAAGCAACCTCCAGCAGCACATACTTGATCTGTGCAGCAGGACACCAGTGTGCAGAGAGAGCCATCAGGAAGTGCTCAAAGTCCACCAGTGGGCAGCTGATTGGCCTGCACCGCGCCGAGCCTGCAGCAGCAGCAATGTGCTATAAACCAACATGAGGGCAGCCAGATCCTACTCCAAGTCCGGGAGTTGGATCCCCGAAGACGCCCGGGGTTTTCTTGTGCACGTGATTGCTGTTCAGGTTGGAGGTCCTGCTGTGCTTTGCCACTGCAGTGGTCGGTTAGCCAAGATCCCCAAAGATGCTCGGGGCAGTCTTGCGCACGTGATTGCTGTTCAGGTAATCAGGTTTGGAGGACCTGCTGTGCTTTGCCACTGCAGTGTGTGGTCGGACTTAGCCAAGCCCCAGTAGCTTGTAGGGAGAAGACAAGATAGGGTAATTCCACAAAACCGGAATAGAATTCGCTTCCTGTCGCTTCCTGTCCTGAGCCCCACAAGGCCATGCTCCGGCCTCCCTTTGCACGGAGTTTTCTGAGGACCACCAAATGCTATGCACTTTTGCCAGGATGACGTGCTGTCACATGGGATCATCCAATCATCGGTGAACAGGACTTGTCAGAATGTGTGCCACGATGTGTTACTCTTAGGCTGGAGCATGACATGGGTTGCTGCATAAAGGCGCCGTCCTGGAGAAACTTCAACTCGACTCTGGGCTTCGTCTTACATGTGTGGCAGGGCCCTGCCACGTGCAAAATCACAGAGGGTTGCCGGATGTGGCTGCACTTCGTGATCTACAGGAATCCCCTAGCTTCTGTGATCTCAGGGAACGCTAAATGACGTGGTGGTGGTGGTGGGGGGGGGGGGGGGGGGTGAGGACACCGAAAGAAACTGAAGCCGAAAGAATGAAACTGAGCCGAAAGAAACTGAGGGCGCTCTCTAGCCAGCCTCCAGCCTCCAGCTGCCATGTATCATGAGCAGCTGGCACTCTTGTACACTGGTGGCACAAGTGTAACACAACCTGGAAGAACCCTACATGACCCACAACCTTGGCCTACCCTTCCATGAACTAGGTACGGGTACCTACCCTATGCTGCAAGGAAGAATCACTCTAATAATATTCTAGACATCTCAAACATTCTTAGTATTCTCGGCATTTCAAATACCCTCGCCATGCCCTTAGTTGAACACTCCCCGCACCTCACTATCAAGCCTTGCAAAATCGCTAGGTCCGGACTGCGTCCCACAGCCACACCTCGCGATAGGAAGCTTGCCCTACTAGGGCTCTGGAGGATCGTTCAGCTGTCTTGAGGCACGTCTGATGCAAATTCTACGCCCTATTGAGCCCTCTGAAAACCTCTGCTATTTTTTTTCTCTCTACGCTTCAATTCCCATGCGAGGGAGACTCTTTCAGCAAGGACTCCGAAAGGTAAGATTGGTTGATTACCCTTCCATCTCACATGTCTCGCAAGGCGCCCCACATGGTGGGAGGCTGGAAAACAGCTTGCTCGTTCCCCAGGGTCTTGTTCGCATGGGCTTTTAAACTGCTGCTACTATAGCAAGCAGACGGCATCCTCCACTCCTTGTTCACCCATTGTGGCCACCTCACTTATCTGGGATACCAACGGTTGTGCACCAAACAACCGGAAATCCCAAGCCAAGCTGGCAGGAAGAAGGAAAACACCAGCTCCTCGCGATGCTGGTCCACTTGGCTGCCTCATGTAGATGTCCTCGGCGATGTCGGCCTCCAGGAAGGCTGTCACCACGTCCATCTGCTCCACACATCCCAGTCGAAGTGCGCCGTGTCGCCGCCAATGCCAGGATGATTCGGATGGCCGCGACACCACCTTCACTGTGGGCGCGAAGGTCTCATGGTAGTCCACGCCGTGCTCCTGGGTGAAGCCACGGGCCACAAGCCGAGCCTTGTACCTGGCGATACTGCCGTGACGGTCAGGGTTGCGCTTGAGATTGTAGACCCACTTGGAGTCCACCAGCTTACGTCTTGCAGGTCGAGGAACCAGTCGCCAAGTCTCCCGCGACGTCAGCGCGTCGTACTCAATCTCCATGGCAGCCTTCCACTGCTCGGCCTGCGGGCTGCGAAGCGCTTGCTTGTACGAGGCCGACTCCTGATGAGAGACGGCTCCAGCAGCAGCGAGATTGTCAGCAGGCTGGCTGATCCACCACTCAGTCGGCGGCTGTCTGGCGCGCGAGCTGAGGGTTTCGGAGCTCAACAGCCGGCTGACTTGGCTCCCCCGAGTCCTGTACTGCATGACTCGGCTCCCCCGAGGCAAATGAAGGCGAAGTTGGCTCCCCCGAAGCGATGTCGCCGCCAGAGCGCTCCACAGGCTCCTCGAAGAACACTGGGACTCCGTCATCGTCCTTAGAGGACGGTGCTTTCTCCCCCACGCTGACGGATCCCATCAGCGCCATGTCATCGAAGTCCACGTTGCAGCTCCGCTCCACTCGGCGAGTTCGCGGGTTGTAGACCAGCCACACCGGCGAGTCTATAGCATAGCCCACAAAGATGCCTTTCCACGCGCGGTCGTCCAGCTTGCGCCGACGAGACTTGTCGATGTGGACATATGCAGGGCACCCGAAGACACGCAGACGACTGAGATCCACTGGGCACTTGGTGACGATTTCAAGCGGCGGTCCTCCAGTGGCCTCGCTCCACGATCAGTTGCGCATGTGGACAGCGGCATTCATGGTCAGGCCCCAGCAGCACTTCTCCAGGCCTGCAGTGTGCAGCATCGCCAGGGCCATCGGCACCAAGGTGCCCCACTGACGCTCCACACGGCCGTGCCAGTGTGAGTACGGCGCGATGAGGTCATGGGTGATGTCATGCTCCTGCAGCACCGTCATGAAGACGGTCCCCAGCAGCACGCTGTCATCGTCCAGGCGAACATGCCCCACTCTGTGCCCAAGCTTGCGCACAACGTCCAGCGAACACTGCGGAAGGATCTCGGCGCCTCGTCCTTGGTCCGCAGAACATCATGCAGCAGCATGCGCGACTTGAAGTCCGTCACCAAGAAGCTGTACCTCCCGCCTCCTGGCGCTGGCACGGTCATCGGCCGGCAGAAGTCCACGCCTACCTGCTGGAAGACACGCTCCGGATCAGCGCACGGCTCCCGCGGAATGGCCTTCACTCGGGACTTGCAGACGGCACACGACTCGCAGAAGCACAACCGCTCCGAAGCATCGAAGGTCAGGCCAGTAGCTCCAGTGCGCCGCATCCGGTCCATGCACGACTCGCTCAGATGACCAAGCCGAAGGTGCCAGAGGGGCTTACTCGGCGGGGCTACCATCTTGACTGCTTGTCACACACACACACACACACACACGCACTTTAATAGCGCATACAAGCCCCGACATGGCTCCACGTGCCCGTAGGAAGTTTCGGTGAGTCTGTTTGCACCACGCCCTGCGCATGTAGATAGCAGGATCGTGCCAACAAAAACCAGAAGTGACGCCCCGACAGCCTCAATAAATGTGTTCAGCGCTTTCAGAGCTTTAACCTGGCGCAGCAGCCTGTCACAGGTGAATAGCCCCTCCGCAAGCCGCGACTCTTTGAGGTTCGGCTGAACGGGTTGGGGACAGAAAGGGCGTGCGGGTGGGCCCCGGAATGCCGTGGGGCCACGGGTTTCGGGCCGCTGCGCAGTTGTTGCGGTGGGGGGCGCGGGTGGGCCCGCGCATGCCGTGGGGCCACGGGTTTCGAGGCGCTGCCTGGTTGTGGCGTGGGACAGTGGGCGCAAGGGAGGGCCCCCGAATGCCTTAGGACAAGGGGGTTCGGGGCGCAGTCGGGTTGGGGCGGGGGCGCGTGGGCGGGCCCGCGAATGCCGTGGGACCTGGGGTTGCATGGCGCTGACGGTTCCGGTCAGGAGCTTGCGGGTGAGGCCCCGTATGCCATGGGGCCCGTGGTTTCGGTTCCCTGGTGAAGGGGTGCAACCCCTGTGAAATGTTCAACAGTTGAAGTAGTGTCTGTGTGAAACATCAAGGTGGTTTACACCCTGTTGAAGTATGCGTGTGTGTGTGTGTGTGTGTGTGTGTGTGACAAATCAAGATAGTTTATACAGTTTCAACACTCGCTTATACTGCACCCTTTCAGCATTCGCGTATAGCGAGTATCCAACCATGCGGTTTTGCATTTTGCAGTTATAGGCACAGCTCGTTGTTGCATCGGGATGTCTCCCGTAGCAACAGAGGATTTGATAGACTAACAGGGCGTTGACTAGACATCCCAATCTGTACATGTAGTCCTACCAGGCGATGTAGGATATGCAGTGGTAGCAGGAGTCCAACACTGGACGGCCTCAGACAGGCAGTTTAGACCTATTGCAGCTCTGGATAAGGGAGAAGCAAGAGTTGATACAGGAGGCCAGCGCCTGCTACAAGTAGTACTGTGGCTGCAGGCAAGCTAGTGCCTCGGGGAAGCACCCGTGGGTCGTGCAATGGGATAACCAGACCACGTCTGATGAGAAGTCCAGCCAGCTCAGGGTCGAGCCGACCAATGCCGCGTCCATGCCACCGCCGGTACAGCCGCCGCAACCCCCTCTCCAACCGCAGACCCTCGTCAGACTTGTCGCCCATACCCCTGGTGACACTTCCGAAAGGGGGTGAACCGGGTAGTATCTACATTGGGGGCCGGCCGCCGGACCCGTGCTGACAGCATGCCTCATCGGCGTGGATCAGCAGCGCGGTACCCCCTAGTTTGAATTTGAACGGACCAGACAGCATCAGCGGGTCGCTAACCAACCCCACGCTCAACAATCCTGCCCCTTCTGATGCGGCCGGATCCGAATCTGTAGAGTCTGTGAAGGATCAGATACGTCAGGCGATTCCATCGAGCCATCCGAGCTAGACGGTGTCGATGACCATGACGAAGTACCAAAACACGTCAGTTACGAAGCTGGAGGTCCTGGCCACTGACGGGCACGCCCAGCGCTCGGCAGCCTAAGAGGCAGACATAGCTGCGCGACTGTGCAACGTCATCCCTGTGACTACGAACGGAAAGAACGTCCACTGGACTGTCGTTAAGGCCGTCGAGGTCGACACTGAGGAACAGCGTGACGCACTGTTCCAAGCACCTGGCCTGAAGGGGGGGCTACCATGTCGTTGCTTAGATAATACTCAGAGATCGATCTGGCAGCCCTCTACCTAGCACTTCGTCCTGGAGACCTAGAAGCTGATGTCGCGGCCATCAACGCTTTTGGACTTCTCAACAACCGTCATTTCAAGGCTCCTACCCCCCACGAGTTGATTCTGTGGGAGAGCCTCCTCATTGGTGCCTCTCAGTACCATCGAAAGGGAAAAGAGCTGTTCAGGCCACGACTGCGGCGCGGACTAAGTGAGGCCCCAAACTTCAGCTACTGGATGAAGTATCACCGCTGTGAAGAAATCCGGGGCCTCGTCAAGTATGCCAAGGCTGACCTCGACAAGTTGGCCACTGACCCCTGGGCCATGTTTAGGCGCCATGAGGAGGAGTTCAACAGCAACCGCTGCGAGCTCATCCACCCGTACCTGTGGGGAACGCTGGATGAGATTATGTCTTCCTTTAGACCGAGGAAGGACAAGCTCGGCGGGCTCCCCAACATTTCCTTGCGGAATGGTTTATTTCAAATATAGTTATAGTCTTTTTCAAAAAACCCCTCCCCCCTGCTGGGGATTTTGAATTTTGAACCGGCGGGCACTTTTTCAAGCATGAAGGATTAAGAGGGGGTGTTTTTAAAAAATGGAGGATTATTTATCTAAATTTTAGGCGTTTTTCAAAAACGTCCTTTTTGTCCATCTGTGGAAACGCACCTTACCGCCCGTACTGGGCAATGTACCCCCTGCGGTAGCTGCCACCGCGGCCGTTGCCGCCCTCGCCGCCGCTGCTGCCGCTGCTGCCGCCGCCAGAGCCGCCGGAACTTCCACGCGGAAGGCGGGGAGACAGAGACCCGCCGGTGCCGCGGATCCGCTCGACCCTGCGGCCGTGGCCCTCAGAAGCAAGGCCGCCCGTGGCCTCTGCCTCGGCATCGCGCCGGCAGGGCTCTGTACCCGCCAGGGCCTCCCAGGCCGGTCGGCAGTGACCACTAGTGTACGTGGCGGACTCCCGCCGGCTTTTTATTTTAGAAAACAGACCATTTTCTGCCATTTGCACCGTTAAATTCAAACAAGCGGGGGGCAAGCTGAAGGGGAGTGAAGTTGGAGAGAGACAAAACTGGGGGAACGCCGGCAACAACGGCCATGGCATCCCGGCCCGGGATTCCGCAACAGCGAGCCCGCCACACGGGGCCAAGCAGGGAACAAGCTCGGGGTGAGTGAAGTTGGAGAGAGAATAGACTTAGGGAACGCCAGCAACAACGGCAATGACGGGCCGGCCCGAGATTCCGCCACAGCCAGCCCGCCACACGGGGCCAAGCAAGGGGGCAAGCTGAAGGGGAGTGAAGTTTGAGAGAGATAAAACTGGGGGAACGCCGGCAACTACGGCCATGACGAACCGGCCCGAGGTTGCGCCACAGCGAGCCCGCCAAACCGGGCCAAGCGGGGAGCAAGCTCAAGGGGAGTGAAGATTGAGGGAGGACAAACTGGGGGAACGCCGCCAACAACGGCCATGACGGGCCGGCCGGAGATTGCGCCACAGCGAGCCCGCCACACGGGGCCAAGCTGGGGGCAAGCTGAAGGGGAGTTAAGTTTGAGAGAGAAAAAACAGGTGCAATGCCGGCAACAACGGCCCTGACGGACCGGCAACACCGAGGTTGCGCCACAGCGAGCCCGTCACACGGGGCCAAGCGGGGGGCAAGCTCAAGGGGAGTGAATTTTGAAACAAAAAAACAGGGGGAACGCCGGCAACAAAGGCCATGACGGGCCGGCCCGAGATTGCGCCACAGCGAGCCCGTCACACGGGGCCAAGCAAGGGACAAGCTTAAGGGGAGTGAAGTTTGAGAGAGAAAACACTGGGGGAACGCCGGCAACAACGGCCATGACGTGCCGGCCCGAGGTTGCGCCACAGCGAGCCCGCCACACGGGGCCAAGCGGGGGGCAAGCTTAAGGGGAGTGAGTTGGAGAGAGAAAAAACCTAGGGGAACGCCGGCAACAACGGCCATGACGGGCCGGCCCGAGGTTGCGCCACAGCGACCCCGCCACACGGGGCCAAGCCAGGGACAAGTCCAAGAGGAGTAAAGATGGAGAGAGGAAACACTGGGGGAACGCCGGCAACAATGGCCATGACAGACCGGCAACAACGAGGTTGCGCCAAAGCGAGCCCGCCACACAGGGCCAAGTGGGGGGCAAGATCAAAGGGAGAGATGTTTGAGAGAGATAAATCTGGGGGAACGCCACGGCCATGACGGGCCGGCCTGAGGTTGCGCCACAGCGAGGCCGCCACACGGGGCCAAGCGGGGGCAAACTGAAGGGAAGTGAAGTTGGAGAGAGAAAAAACTGGGGCAACGCCGGCAACTACGGCCACGACGTGCCGGCCCGAGGTTGCGCCACAGCGAGGCCGCCGCAGGGAGCCAAGCGGGGGGCAAGGTTAAGGGGAGTGAAGTTGGTGGGAGAAAAAACTGGGGGAACGCCGGCAACAACGGCCATGACGGGCCGGCCCGAGGTTGCGCCATGGAGCCCGCCACACGGGACCAAGCGGGGGGCAAGGTGAAGGGAAGTGAAGTTGGAGAGAGAACAGACTTGGGGAACGCTGGCAACAACGGCCATGACGTGCCGGCCCGAGGTTGCGCCACAGCGAGGCCGCCACACGGGGCCAAGCGGGGGGCAAGCTCGCGGGGACTGAAGTTGGATAGAGAAAAAACTGGGTCAATGCCGGCAACAACGGCCATGACATGCCGGCCCGAGGTTGCGCCACAGCGAGCCCGCCACACGGGGCCAAGCGGGGGGCAAGTTCAAAGGGAGAGACGTTTGAGAGAGAAAACACTGGGGGAACGCCGGCTACAACGGCCATGTCGGGCCGGCCCGGGGTTGCGCCACAGCGAGCCCGCCACACGGGGCCAAGCGGGGGGCAAGCTCAAGGGAACTGAAGTTGGAGAGAGAAAAAACTGGGGGAACGCCGGCAACAACGGCCATGACGTGCCGGCCCGAGGAGGCGCCACAGCGAGCCCGCCACGCGGGGCCAAGCGGGGGGCAAGCTCACAAGGAGTGAAGTTGGATAGAGAGAAAACCTGGGTCAATGCCGGCAACAACGGCCATGACGGGCCGGCCCGAGGTTGCGCCACAGCGAGCCCGCCACACGGGCCCAAGCGGGGGGCAAGCTGAAGGGAAGTGAAGTTGGAGAGATATAAAACTGGGGAACGCCGGCAACAACGGCCATGACGGGCCGGCCCGAGGTTGCGCCACAGCGAGCCCGCCACACGGGCCCAAGCGGGGGGCAAGCTGAAGGGGAGTGAAGTTTGAGAGAGATAAATCTGGGGGAACGCTGGCAACAACGGCCATGACACGCCGGCCCGAGGTTGTGCCACAGCGACCACGCCACACGGGGCCAAGCGGGGGGCAAGCTCAAGGGGAGTGAAGTTTGAGAGAGAGAAAACTAGGGGAACGCCGGCAACATCGGCCATGACGGGCCGGCCCGAGGTTGCGCCACACCGAGCCCCCCAGACGGGGCCAAGCGGGGGGCAAGCTCAAAGGGAGAGACGTTTGAGAGAGAAAACACTGGGGGAACGCAGGCTACAACGGCCATGTCGGGCCGGCCCGGGGTTGCGCCACAGCGAGCCCGCCACACGGGGCAAAGCTTGGGGCAAGCTTAAGGGTAGTGAAGTTAGAGAGAGAATAAACCTGGCGGACCGCCAGCAACAACGGCCATGACGGGCCGGCCTGAGGTTGCGCCACACCGAGCCCGCCACACGGGGCCAAGCGGGGGCAAACTGAAGGGAAGTGAAGTTGGAGAGAGAAAAAACTGGGGCAACGCCGGCAACTACGGCCATGACGTGTTGGCCCGAGGTTGCGCCACAGCGAGGCCGCCACACGGGGCCAAGCGGGGGGCAAGCTCGCGGGGAGTGAAGTTGGATAGAGAAAAAACTGGGTCAATGCCGGCAACAACGGCTGAAGGGGAGTGACGTTCGAGAGAGAAAAATCTGGGGGAACGCCAGCAGCAACGGCCATGACGTGCCGGCCCGAGATTGCGCCACGTCGACCCCGCCACATGGGGCCAAGCGGGGGGCAAGCTGAAGGGGAGTGAAGTTGGAGAGAGAAAAAAACGGGGGGACCGCCGGCAACAACGGCCATGACGTGCCGGCCCGAGGAGGCGCCACAGCGAGCCCGCCACGCGGGGCCAAGCGGGGGGCAAGCTCACAAGGAGTGAAGTTGGATAGAGAGAAAACCTGGGGGAACGCCGGCAACAACGGCCATGACGGGCCGGCCCGAGGTTGCGCCACAGCGAGCCCGCCACACGGGGCCAAGCGGGGGGCAAGTTCAAAGGGAGAGACGTTTGAGAGAGAAAACACTGGGGGAACGCCGGCTACAACGGCAATGTCGGGCCGGCCCGGGGTTGCGCCACAGCGAGCTGGGGGGGCAAGCTCAAGGGGAGTGAAGTTTGAGAGAGATAGAACTGGGGGAACGCCGGCAAAAACGGCCATTACGGGCCGGCCCGAGGTTGCGCCACACCGAGCCCGCCACACGGGGCCAAGCGGGGGGCAAGCTTAAAGGGAGAGACGTTTGAGAGAGGAAACACTGGGGGAACGCCGGCTACAACCGCCATGACGGGCCGGCCTGAGGTTGCACCACACCGAGCCCGCCACACGGGGCCAAGCGGGGGCAAACTGAAGGGAAGTAAAGTTGGAGAGCGAAAACACTGGGGCAACGCCGGCAACTACGGCCACGACGTGCCGGCCCGAGGTTGCGCCACAGCGAGGCCGCCACAGGGAGCCAAGCGGGGGGCAAGGTGAAGGGGAGTGAAGTTGGTGGGAGAAAAAACTGGGGGAACGCCGGCAACAACGGCCATGACGGGCCGGCCCGAGGTTGCGCCATGGAGCCCGCCACACGGGGCCAAGCGGGGGGCAAGGTGAAGGGAAGTGAAGTTGGAGAGAGACAAAACTGGGGGAACGCCGGCAACTACGGCCATGACGTGTTGGCCCGAGGTTGCGCCACAGCGAGGCCGCCACACGGGGCCAAGCGGGGGGCAAGCTTAAGGGGAGTGAAGTTGGATAGAGAAAAAACTGGGTCAATGCCGGCAACAACGGCTCAAGGGGAGTGACGTTCGAGAGAGAAAAATCTGGGGGAACGCTAGCAACAACGGCCATGACGTGCCGGCCCGAGATTGCGCCACGTCGACCCCGCCACATGGGGCCAAGCGGGGGGCAAGCTGAAGGGGAGTGAAGTTGGAGAGAGAAAAAACTGGGGCAAAGCCGGCAACTACGGCCATGACGTGTTGGCCCGAGGTTGCGCCACAGCGAGGCCGCCACACGGGGCCAAGCGGGGGGCAAGCTCGCGAGGAGTGAAGTTGGATAGAGAAAAAACTGGGTCAATGCCGGCAACAACGGCTCAAGGGGAGTGACGTTCGAGAGAGAAAAATCTGGGGGAACGCTAGCAACAACGGCCATGACGTGCCGGCCCGAGATTGCGCCACGTCGACCCCGCCACATGGGGCCAAGCGGGGGGCAAGCTGAAGGGGAGTGAAGTTGGAGAGAGAAAAAACTGGGGCAATGCCGGCAACTCCGGCCATGACGTGCCGGCCCGAGGTTGCGCCACAGCGAGCCCGCCACACGGGGCCAAGCGGGGGGCAAGCTTAAGGGGAGTGAGGTTGGAGAGAGAAAAAACTGGGGGAACGCCGGCAACAACGGTCATGACATGCCGGCCCGAGGTTGCGCCACAGCGAGCTGGGGGGGCAAGCTCAAGGGGAGTGAAGTTTGAGAGAGATAAAACTGGGGGAACGCCGGCAACAACGGCCATGACCGACCGGCAACACCGAGGTTGCGCCACACCGAGCCCACTACACGGGGCCAAGCGGGGGGCAAGCTCGCGGGGAGTGAAGTTGGAGAGAGAAAAAACTGGGGCAACGCCGGCAACAACGGCCATGACGGGCCGGCCCGAGGTTGCGCCACCGCGAGCCCGCCACAAGGGGCCAAGTGGGGGGCAAGCTTAAGGGGAGTGCAGTTGGAGAGTGAAAGGACTGGGGGAACGCCGGCAACAACGGCCATGACGGGCCGGCCCGAGGTTGCGCCACACCGACCCCGCCACACGGGGCCAAGCAAGGGACAAGCTCAAGGGGCGTGAAGATGGAGAGAGAACAATCTGAGGGAACGCCGGCAACAACGGCCATGACGGACCGGCAACACCGAGGTTGCGCCAAAGCGAGCCCGCCACACGGGGCCAAGCGGGGGGCAAGCTCAAAGGGAGAGATGTTTGAGAGAGATAAAGCTGGGGGAACGCCGGCAACAACGGCCATGACGGGCCGGCCCGGGGTTGCGCCACAGCGAGCCCGCCACACGGGGCCAAGCGGGGGGCAAGCTCAAAGGGAGAGACGTTTGAGAGAGGAAACACTGGGGGAACGCCGGCTACAACCGCCATGACGGGCCGGCCCGAGGTTGCACCACACCGACCCCGCCACACGGGGCCAAGCGGGGGGCAACCTCGCGGGGTGTGAAGTTGGAGAGAGAACAAACTGGGGGAACGCCCGCAACAACGGCCATGACCGACCGGCAACACCGAGGTTGCGCCACACCGAGCCCACTACACGGGGCCAAGCGGGGGGCAAGCTCGCGGGGAGTGAAGTTGGAGAGAGAAAAGACTGGGGGAACGCCGGCAACAACGGCCATGACGGGCCGGCCCGAGGTTGCGCCACCGCGAGCCCGCCACAAGGGGCCAAGTGGGGGGCAAGCTTAAGGGGAGTGCAGTTGGAGAGTGAAAGGACTGGGGGAACGCCGGCAACAACGGCCATGACGGGCCGGCCCGAGGTTGCGCCACACCGACCCCGCCACACGGGGCCAAGCAAGGGACAAGCTCAAGGGGCGTGAAGATGGAGAGAGAACAATCTGAGGGAACGCCGGCAACAACGGCCATGACGGACCGGCAACACCGAGGTTGCGCCAAAGCGAGCCCGCCACACGGGGCCAAGCGGGGGGCAAGCTCAAAGGGAGAGATGTTTGAGAGAGATAAAGCTGGGGGAACGCCGGCAACAACGGCCATGACGGGCCGGCCCGGGGTTGCGCCACAGCGAGCCCGCCACACGGGGCCAAGCGGGGGGCAAGCTCAAAGGGAGAGACGTTTGAGAGAGGAAACACTGGGGGAACGCCGGCTACAACCGCCATGACGGGCCGGCCCGAGGTTGCACCACACCGACCCCGCCACACGGGGCCAAGCGGGGGGCAACCTCGCGGGGTGTGAAGTTGGAGAGAGAACAAACTGGGGGAACGCCCGCAACAACGGCCATGACCGACCGGCAACACCGAGGTTGCGCCACACCGAGCCCACTACACGGGGCCAAGCGGGGGGCAAGCTCGCGGGGAGTGAAGTTGGAGAGGGAAAAGACTGGGGGAACGCCGGCAACAACGGCCATGACGGGCCGGCCCGAGGTTGCGCCACCGCGAGCCCGCCACAAGGGGCCAAGTGGGGGGCAAGCTTAAGGGGAGTGCAGTTGGAGAGTGAAAGGACTGGGGGAACGCCGGCAACAACGGCCATGACGGGCCGGCCCGAGGTTGCGCCACACCGACCCCGCCACACGGGGCCAAGCAAGGGACAAGCTCAAGGGGCGTGAAGACGGAGAGAGAACAATCTGAGGGAACGCCGGCAACAACGGCCATGACGGACCGGCAACACCGAGGTTGCGCCAAAGCGAGCCCGCCACACGGGGCCAAGCGGGGGGCAAGCTCAAAGGGAGAGATGTTTGAGAGAGATAAAGCTGGGGGAACGCCGGCAACAACGGCCATGACGGGCCGGCCCGGGGTTGCGCCACAGCGAGCCCGCCACACGGGGCCAAGCGGGGGGCAAGCTCAAAGGGAGAGACGTTTGAGAGAGGAAACACTGGGGGAACGCCGGCTACAACCGCCATGACGGGCCGGCCCGAGGTTGCACCACACCGACCCCGCCACACGGGGCCAAGCGGGGGGCAACCTCGCGGGGTGTGAAGTTGGAGAGAGAACAAACTGGGGGAACGCCCGCAACAACGGCCATGACCAACCGGCAACACCGAGGTTGCGCCACACCGAGCCCACTACACGGGGCCAAGCGGGGGGCAAGCTCGCGGGGAGTGAAGTTGGAGAGGGAAAAGACTGGGGGAACGCCGGCAACAACGGCCATGACGGGCCGGCCCGAGGTTGCGCCACCGCGAGCCCGCCACAAGGGGCCAAGTGGGGGGCAAGCTTAAGGGGAGTGCAGTTGGAGAGTGAAAGGACTGGGGGAACGCCGGCAACAACGGCCATGACGGGCCGGCCCGAGGTTGCGCCACACCGACCCCGCCACACGGGGCCAAGCAAGGGACAAGCTCAAGGGGCGTGAAGATGGAGAGAGAACAATCTGAGGGAACGCCGGCAACAACGGCCATGACGGACCGGCAACACCGAGGTTGCGCCAAAGCGAGCCCGCCACACGGGGCCAAGCGGGGGGCAAGCTCAAAGGGAGAGATGTTTGAGAGAGATAAAGCTGGGGGAACGCCGGCAACAACGGCCATGACGGGCCGGCCCGGGGTTGCGCCACAGCGAGCCCGCCACACGGGGCCAAGCGGGGGGCAAGCTCAAAGGGAGAGACGTTTGAGAGAGGAAACACTGGGGGAACGCCGGCTACAACCGCCATGACGGGCCGGCCCGAGGTTGCACCACACCGACCCCGCCACACGGGGCCAAGCGGGGGGCAACCTCGCGGGGTGTGAAGTTGGAGAGAGAACAAACTGGGGGAACGCCCGCAACAACGGCCATGACCGACCGGCAACACCGAGGTTGCGCCACACCGAGCCCACTACACGGGGCCAAGCGGGGGGCAAGCTCGCGGGGAGTGAAGTTGGAGAGAGAAAAGACTGGGGGAACGCCGGCAACAACGGCCATGACGGGCCGGCCCGAGGTTGCGCCACCGCGAGCCCGCCACAAGGGGCCAAGCGGGGGGCAAGCTTAAGGGGAGTGCAGTTGGAGAGTGAAAGGACTGGGGGAACGCCGGCAACAACGGCCATGACGGGCCGGCCCGAGGTTGCGCCACACCGACCCCGCCACACGGGGCCAAGCAAGGGACAAGCTCAAGGGGCGTGAAGATGGAGAGAGAACAATCTGAGGGAACGCCGGCAACAACGGCCATGACGGATTGGCAACACCGAGGTTGCGCCAAAGCGAGCCCGCGACACGGGGCCAAGCGAGGGGCAAGCTCACAGGGAGAGATGTTTGAGAGAGAAAAAACTGGGGGAACGCCGGCAACAACGGCCATGACGGGCCGGCCCGAGGCTGCGCCACACCTAGCCCGCCACACGGGGCCAAGCGGGGGGCAAGCTTAAGGGGAGTGAGGTTGGAGAGAGAAAAAACCTCGGGGAACGCCGGCAACAACGGCCATTACAGGCCGGCCCGAGGTTGCGCCACAGCGACCCCGCCACACGGGGCCAAGCAAGGGGCAAGCTCGCGGGGTGTGAAGTTGGAGAGGGAAAAGACTGGGGGAACGCCGGCAACAACGGCCATGACGGACTGGCAACACCGAGGTTGCGCCAAAGCGAGCCCGCCACACGGGGCCAAGTGGGGGGCAAGCTCAAAGGGAGAGATGTTTGAGAGAGATAAAGCTGCGGGAACGCCGGCAACAACGGCCATGACGGGCCGGCCCGGGGTTGCGCCACAGCGAGCCCGCCACACGGGGCCAAGCGGGGGGCAAGCTCAAGGGGAGTGAAGATGGAGAGAGAACAAACTGGGGGAACGCCGGCAACAACGGCCATGACATGCCGGCCCGAGTACAGGTACTGTATGGGTACAGCATTGTGTTGTACTGATCTGTATTGGTACTCGTACTATTTTGCAGATGCGGTGCTTGTAGGGTACGATACTCGTACGTACCATACAGTACGGTACCGATATGCATGTGTGCTGCGTTGTGAGTAGTTGTACGTGTGTACTCGTACCAGTAGGGTACGTTAACATGTCGCTAATCACTCTGACTAAAGTACTGTAGGGCGAATACTGCAATCTCCGGAGATGGTGAGATTATTAGCAGTATTAGAGACCGTACGATCTACATCGGATGGTCAGGAGTGTCTGTCAGTGAAACTGCAAGTCAAGAGCCTGTAGGCTAAGTAGGATACTCAATATAAGCGAGTGCTGAAATTGTGTAAACCATCTTGATTTGTCACACACACACTCACATACTTCAACAGGTTATGGGCCCTCTACTCTCCACTACGCTATACTTCTGACTACAGCGAGACTTCTTGGAGACTTCCTGACTTCGAGGCTTCGAGACTTCCTGACTTCGAGGCTTCGAGACTCCCTGACTTCCTTCCTTCGAGCCTTCTTCTTCAGACGTATCTTCCTGTGGAGAGCTTCGACTACGAGTGTGTGGAGCTGTCGACTTCGTGATCGAGATCGAGATCGAGTGTTTTCTTGCAAGTGCTGCGAGTTGTGCAGCTGGGCAAGGAGTGGCGACGAGCACGAGACCTGCTGTCTGTGGTTACTCGTCTGCCTGTGTTTCTGGGCGGTGCTGTGTGTCGAGTGCCTGCCGATCTGTGCGCGAACCCTGCCTTGTCGGCCCTGTCGAGCGTGGAGACGTCTTTCCGAGTGGCGTTCCTGTTGCTGTTGTTCGGCCTGTTGGCAGTGGCGCTACTGTCCGTGACCGCGAGTACCTGCACGTGTTTCGGTGCCTGTCTGCTACTCTCCGACCTGTCGACCGATCTTGTTTCGTCTGCCTGTTTCTACTCGCGACATCATGGCCGAGACCGTGAAGGTGCCGACGTTTTCGGGCAAGGCCGCCGACTTCCCTGTTTTCCGAACCAAGTTCACTGCTTACGCCGACGCTCTGGGGCTCGGAGGTGTGTTGGACTGCGAGGACGACGTCACCACGGCCCAGCAGAAGCGGCTCTACAGCCTGCTGGTCCTGGCCCTGCCTGAAACTGCCCTCCATGTCATCCGCAAGGTCGAACGCAAGTCTGTCACTGCTGGCAACGATGCGTGGGAGGCCCTGCTGCACCGCTACGAGCATGACGGGATCCACCGGCGCGGTGACCTGCTGAACGCCCTGGATGAGAAGCAGCGCCCCGAGGAGACCTGCATGGACTTCTTCAACCGTCTGGTGGACCTTCAGGCTCAACTTGGACGAGTTGATGAGGAGGTGCCAGACCGCCGCCTGGTGATGAACATCATCCGAGGTCTGCGCCCCGAATATGCCGCCATGACCGACACCATCAACGAGCGAGACTCTGCGGTGACAGTGGAGTTCATGGAGACCCTGCTGGCTACCACTGGACAGCGCATCGAGCGCCGCCTGGGTGAGCAACGCGAGCCGAAGCCTGCTGCTACAGCGTTTCCTGCGTCTGGTGAGGAGCCCGAGGATCTGCGGAGCATGATGCAGAAGCTGAAGCAGGAGGTGGCAGCTCTGACAACAACCTCCAGACGCCGCAACGGGGGAGGCAGTGAGTTCAAGGGCACCTGCTGGCACTGCGGCGAGTCTGGACACCGTCGCAAGGACTGCCCCAAGAAGAGCACTCCCAGCGCCAATGCTGCGGACCTGGAGGACTCCAAGGCTGTGGCCTTTCCTTCAGTGGCTCTGTCTGGCACGGGCTCCAAGGTGGCTTCACTGGTGCAGGGCGAGGTGGAGACCTGGATGTGGCTGGTGGACAGTGGCGCCAGTCATCACATGACCAGCGTACGCGAGGACTTCGTCGAGTTCCGACCCATTCCACAGCAGTGGGTGAAGGGCATCAGCGCCTATGCTACAGGCATGGGATCTGTTCGACTGACGATGCGAGCCGAAGATGGGGAGGTAGTTCCTGCTATGCTGCACGACGTGTACTTCGTGCCGGACCTGGCGGCGAGAGCAATGAGCAGCCACCACCGCCTCTTCAGCGTCACCCAGGCCAGGCAGCGTGGCCATCGGATGGTGTTCGAAGATCCGTGTGATGTGCTGTGTGTGCATGAGAGACATGGAGGCGGCATTCGAGTGCCACTGCGGCGTGACTTCGGGCTGGTGTGGCTGGCTGCTGGCATGACCACCCGCAGTGCCGACGTCTCGGCCTGTCCTGCAGCAGCCCCGCCAAGCAAGCCCCTCTACTCTCTACTACGCTATACTTCTGACTACAGCGAGACTTCTTGGAGACTTCCTGACTTCGAGACTTCCTGACTTCGAGGCTTCGAGGCTTCGAGACTTCCTGACTTCCTTCCTTCGAGCCTTCTTCTTCAGACGTATCTTCCTGTGGAGAGCTTCGACTACGAGTGTGTGGAGCTGTCGACTTCGAGATCGAGATCGAGTGTTTTCTTGCAAGTGCTGCGAGTTGTGCAGCTGGGCAAGGAGTGGCGACGAGCACGAGACCTGCTGTCTGTGGTTACTCGTCTCCCTGTGTTTCTGGGCGGTGCTGTGTGTCGAGTGCCTGCCGATCTGTGCGCGAACCCTGCCTTGTCGGCCCTGTCGAGCGTGGAGACGTCTTTCCGAGTGGCGTTCCTGTTGCTGTTGTTCGGCCTGTTGGCAGTGGCGCTACTGTCCGTGACCGCGAGTACCTGCACGTGTTTCGGTGCCTGTCTGCTGCTCTTCGACCTATCGACCGATCTTGTTTCGTCTGCCTGATTCTCCTCGCGACATCATGGCCGAGACCGTGAAGGTGCCGACGTTTTCGGGCAAGGCCGCCGACTTTCCTGTCTTCCGAACCAAGTTCACTGCTTACGCCGACGCTCTGGGGCTCGGAGGTGTGTTGGACTGCGAGGACGACGTCACCACGGCCCAGCAGAAGCGGCTCTACAGCCTGCTGGTCCTGGCCCTGCCTGAAGCTGCCCTCCATGTCATCCGCAAGGTCGAACGCAAGTCTGTCACTGCTGGCAACGATGCGTGGGAGGCCCTGCTGCACCGCTACGAGCATGACGGCATCCACCGGCGCGGTGACCTGCTGAACGCCCTGGATGAGAAGCAGCGCCCCGAGGAGACCTGCATGGACTTCTTCAACCGCCTCGTGGATCTTCAGGCACAGCTTGGGCGAGTCGATGAGGAGGTGCCAGATCGCCGCCTGGTGATGAACATCATCCGAGGTCTGCGCCCCGAATATGCCGCCATGACCGACACCATCAACGAGAGAGACTCTGCGGTGACAGTGGAGTTCATGGAGACCCTGCTGGCTACCACTGGACAGCGCATCGAGCGCCGCCTGGGTGAGCAACGCGAGCCTAAGCCTGCTGCTACAGCGTTTCCTGCGTCTGGTGAGGAGCCCGAGGATCTGCGGAGCATGATGCAGAAGCTGAAGCAGGAGGTGGCAGCTCTGACAACCTCCAGACGCCGCAACGGGGGAGGCAGTGAGTTCAAGGGCACCTGCTGGCACTGCGGCGAGTCTGGACACCGTCGCAAGGACTGCCCCAAGAAGAGCACTCCCAGCGCCAATGCTGCGGACCTGGAGGACTCCAAGGCTGTGGCGTTTCCTTCAGTGGCTCTGTCTGGCACGGGCTCCAAGGTGGCTTCACTGGTGCAGGGCGAGGTGGAGACCTGGATGTGGCTGGTGGACAGTGGCGCCAGTCATCACATGACCAGCGTACGCGAGGACTTCGTCGAGTTCCGACCCATTCCACAGCAGTGGGTGAAGGGCATCAGCGCCTATGCTACAGGCATGGGATCTGTCCGACTGACGATGCGAGCCGAAGATGGGGAGGTAGTTCCTGCTATGCTGCACGACGTCTACTTCGTGCCGGACCTGGCGGCGAGAGCAATGAGCAGTCACCACCGCCTCTTCAGCGTCACCCAGGCCAGGCAGCGCGGCCATCGGATGGTGTTCGAAGATCCGTGTGATGTGCTGTGTGTGCATGAGAGACATGGAGGCGGCATTCGAGTGCCACTGCGGCGTGACTTCGGGCTGGTGTGGCTGGCTGCTGGCATGACCACCCGCAGTGCCGACGTCTCGGCCTGTCCTGCAGCAGCCCCGCCAAGCAAGCCCCTCTGGCACCTTCGGCTTGGTCATCTGAGTGAGTCTTGCATGGACCGGATGCGGCGCGCTGGAGCTACTGGCCTGACCTTCGATGCTTCGGAGCGGTTGTGCTTCTGCGAGTCATGTGCCGTCTGCAAGTCCCGAGTGAAGGCCATTCCGCGGGAGCCGTGCGCAGATCCGGAACGTGTCTTCCAGCAGGTTGGCGTGGACTTCTGCGGGCCGATGACTGTGCCAGCGCTAGGAGGCGGGCGGTACAGCTTCTTGGTGACGGACTTCAAGTCGCGCATGCTGCTGCATGATGTTCTGCGGACCAAGGACGAGGCGCCGAGATCCTTCCGAGGTGTTCTGGACGCTGTGCGCAAGCTTGGGCACAGAGTGGAGCATGTTCGCCTGGACAATGACAGCGTGCTGCTGGGGACCGACTTCATGACGGTGCTGCAAGAGCATGACATCACCCATGACCTCATCGCGCCGTACTCACACTGGCAGCACGGCCGTGTTGAGCGGCAGTGGGGCACCTTGGTGCCGATGGCCCTGGCGATGCTGCACACTGCAGGCCTGGAGAAGTGCTTCTGGGGCCTGGCCATGAATGCCGCCGTCCACATGCGCAACCGATCGTGGAGCGAGGCCGCTGGAGGACCGCCGCTTGAAATCGTTACCAAGTGCCCAGTGGATCTCAGTCGTCTGCGTGTCTTCGGGTGCCCTGCATATGTCCACATCGACAAGTCTCGTCGGCGCAAGCTGGACGACCGCGCGTGGAGAGGCATCTTTGTGGGCTATGCTACAGACTCGCCGGTGTGGCTGGTGTACAACCCGCGAACTCGGCGAGTGGAGCGCAGCCGCAACGTGGACTTCGATGAGATGGCGCTGATGGGATCCGTCAGCGTGGGGGAGAAAGCGCCGTCTGCTAAGGACGATGACGGAGTCCCAGTGTTCTTCGAGGAGCCTGTGGAGCGCTCTGGCGGCGACACCACTTCGGGGGAGCCAACTTCGCCTTCATCTGCCTCGGGGGAGCCGAGTCAGGCAGTACAGGAGTCGGGGGAGCCAAGTCAGCCTGCTGTTGAGCTCCGCCGCAGCTCGCGCGCCAGACAGCCGCCGACTGAGTGGTGGATCAGCCAGCCTGCTGTCAACCTTGCTGCTGCTGCCGGAGCCGTCCCTCATCAGGAGCCGGCCTCGTACAAGCAAGCGCTGCGGAGCCCGCAGGCTGAGCAGTGGAAGGCTGCCATGGAGACTGAGTACGACGCGCTGACGTCGCGCAAGACTTGGAGACTGGTACCCCGACCTGCAGGACGCAAGCTGGTGGACTCCAAGTGGGTCTACAAGCTGAAGCGCAACCCTGACGGCAGTATCGCCAGGTACAAGGCTCGGCTTGTGGCCCGTGGCTTTACCCAGGAGCACGGCGTGGACTACCAGGAGACCTTCGCCCCCACGGTGAAGGTGGCGGCCATCCGAATCATACTGGCGTTGGCAGCGCACTTCGACTGGGATGTGGAGCAGATGGACGTGGTGACAGCCTTCCTGGAGGCCGACATCGCCGAGGACATCTACATGAGGCAGCCTGAGGGATACCGCCAAGTGGACCAGCATGGCGACGAGCTGGTGTGCAAGGTGTTGAAGTCCATCTACGGGCTGAAGCAGGCTCCACGCAACTGGAACAAGACTGTGTCGGCGTGGTTGGTGGAGTATGGCTTCAAGCAGTCGACTGTGGACCCGTGCATCTACACCTTCGCTGCTGCTGGAGACCTCTACATCCTGGCTCTGTATGTGGACGACAGCATCATGGCGGGACCGCCAGGCAGCTTCATCTCCGACTTCAAGCGGGCGTTTGGCAAGCGCTTCAACGTGCAAGACCTGGGGCCGGTGTCTTGGCTACTGGGCATGACTGTGGAGCGTGACCGAGCAGCTGGAGTCCTCAAGGTGGGGCAGCGTCAGTACATCCTCGACATGCTGGAGCGCTTCAACATGTCGGACTGCAAGCCCGTCAGCACTCCCATGACCGTGGGTGCTCTGAGTGAGGCAACTGCCAGTGAAGTGCTGTCCCCAGATGTGCCGTATCAGAGTCTCATCGGGAGTCTGCTCTACGCATCTGTCAGCACCAGGCCAGACATCACCATGGCCGTCAGCCATCTCAGCCGGTACATGGCCCGTCCTTCCACTGTACACTGGGAGCAAGCCAAGCGAGTGCTTCGGTACCTGCAGGGCACTCTGGACTGGCAGCTGGTGTATGGAGCCGGTGAGTCCACGGCGACCTTGACAGGCTACTCAGATGCTGACTTCGCTGGAGATGCAGACGGACGACGCTCTCGCACCGCCTTTGTGTTCCTGCTGAATGGCGCGGCGGTCAGCTGGAAAAGTCAGCGACAACCCACAGTGGCGCTCTCCACTGCCGAGGCGGAGTACATGGCTCTGACGGCTGCAACTCAAGAGGCTGTGTTTCTGAGGCAGCTGTTGCAGGAGATGGGGCAGCCTCCGGCATCTGGCACACTCATCCACGAGGACAACCAGAGCTGCATTGCCCTCTGCAAGAACACCATGACCACTGGCAGGAGCAAGCACATCGAGGTGAAGATGCACTTCTGTCGTGAGAAGCAGGAGAGCGGCGAGATCGTGGTTGACTACTGCCCGACTGAGGAGATGTTGGCTGATGGTCTGAGCAAGCCGCTGGCTGGAGAGAGGCACAAGAAGCTGTTCAGGAGCGTGATGGGCTCGAGTGAGTAGCGAGGGGGAGTGTCGTGCAGGACGAGTACAGGTACTGTATGGGTACAGCATTGTGTTGTACTGATCTGTACTGGTACTCGTACTATTTTGCAGATGCGGTGCTTGTAGGGTACGATACTCGTACGTACCATACAGTACGGTACCGATATGCATGTGTGCTGCGTTGTGAGTAGTTGTACGTGTGTACTCGTACCAGTAGGGTACGTTTACATGTCGCTAATCACTCTGACTAAAGTACTGTAGGGCGAATACTGCAATCTCCGGAGATGGTGAGATTATTAGCAGTATTAGAGACCGTACGATCTACATCGGATGGTCAGGAGTGTCTGTCAGTGAAACTGCAAGTCAAGAGCCTGTAGGCTAAGTAGGATACTCAATATAAGCGAGTGCTGGCACCTTCGGCTTGGTCATCTGAGTGAGTCTTGCATGGACCGGATGCGGCGCGCTGGAGCTACTGGCCTGACCTTCGATGCTTCGGAGCGGTTGTGCTTCTGCGAGTCATGTGCCGTCTGCAAGTCCCGAGTGAAGGCCATTCCGCGGGAGCCGTGCGGAGATCCGGAACGTGTCTTCCAGCAGGTTGGCGTGGACTTCTGCGGGCCGATGACTGTGCCAGCGCTAGGAGGCGGGCGGTACAGCTTCTTGGTGACGGACTTCAAGTCGCGCATGCTGCTGCATGATGTTCTGCGGACCAAGGACGAGGCGCCGAGATCCTTCCGAGGTGTTCTGGACGCTGTGCGCAAGCTTGGGCACAGAGTGGAGCATGTTCGCCTGGACAATGACAGCGTGCTGCTGGGGACCGACTTCATGACGGTGCTGCAAGAGCATGACATCACCCATGACCTCATCGCGCCGTACTCACACTGGCAGCACGGCCGTGTTGAGCGGCAGTGGGGCACCTTGGTGCCGATGGCCCTGGCGATGCTGCACACTGCAGGCCTGGAGAAGTGCTTCTGGGGCCTGGCCATGAATGCCGCCGTCCACATGCGCAACCGATCGTGGAGCGAGGCCGCTGGAGGACCGCCGCTTGAAATCGTTACCAAGTGCCCAGTGGATCTCAGTCGTCTGCGTGTATTCGGGTGCCCTGCATATGTCCACATCGACAAGTCTCGTCGGCGCAAGCTGGACGACCGCGCGTGGAGAGGCATCTTTGTGGGCTATGCTACAGACTCGCCGGTGTGGCTGGTGTACAACCCGCGAACTCGGCGAGTGGAGCGCAGCCGCAACGTGGACTTCGATGAGATGGCGCTGATGGGATCCGTCAGCGTGGGGGAGAAAGCGCCGTCTGCTAAGGACGATGACGGAGTCCCAGTGTTCTTCGAGGAGCCTGTGGAGCGCTCTGGCGGCGACACCGCTTCGGGGGAGCCAACTTCGCCTTCATCTGCCTCGGGGGAGCCGAGTCAGGCAGTACAGGAGTCGGGGGAGCCAAGTCAGCCTGCTGTTGAGCTCCGCCGCAGCTCGCGCGCCAGACAGCCGCCGACTGAGTGGTGGATCAGCCAGCCTGCTGTCAACCTTGCTGCTGCTGCCGGAGCCGTCCCTCATCAGGAGCCGGCCTCGTACAAGCAAGCGCTGCGGAGCCCGCAGGCTGAGCAGTGGAAGGCTGCCATGGAGACTGAGTACGACGCGCTGACGTCGCGCAAGACTTGGAGACTGGTACCCCGACCTGCAGGACGCAAGCTGGTGGACTCCAAGTGGGTCTACAAGCTGAAGCGCAACCCTGACGGCAGTATCGCCAGGTACAAGGCTCGGCTTGTGGCCCGTGGCTTCACCCAGGAGCACGGCGTGGACTACCAGGAGACCTTCGCCCCCACGGTGAAGGTGGCGGCCATCCGAATCATCCTGGCGTTGGCAGCGCACTTCGACTGGGATGTGGAGCAGATGGACGTGGTGACAGCCTTCCTGGAGGCCGACATCGCCGAGGACATCTACATGAGGCAGCCTGAGGGATACCGCCAAGTGGACCAGCATGGCGAGGAGCTGGTGTGCAAGGTGTTGAAGTCCATCTACGGGCTGAAGCAGGCTCCACGCAACTGGAACAAGACTGTGTCGGCGTGGTTGGTGGAGTATGGCTTCAAGCAGTCGACTGTGGACCCGTGCATCTACACCTTCGCTGCTGCTGGAGACCTCTACATCCTGGCTCTGTATGTGGACGACAGCATCATGGCGGGACCGCCAGGCAGCTTCATCTCCGACTTCAAGCGGGCGTTTGGCAAGCGCTTCAACGTGCAAGACCTGGGGCCGGTGTCTTGGCTACTGGGCATGACTGTGGAGCGTGACCGAGCAGCTGGAGTCCTCAAGGTGGGGCAGCGTCAGTACATCCTCGACATGCTGGAGCGCTTCAACATGTCGGACTGCAAGCCCGTCAGCACTCCCATGACCGTGGGTGCTCTGAGTGAGGCAACTGCCAGTGAAGTGCTGTCCCCAGATGTGCCGTATCAGAGTCTCATCGGGAGTCTGCTCTACGCATCAGTCAGCACCAGGCCAGACATCACCATGGCCGTCAGCCATCTCAGCCGGTACATGGCCCGTCCTTCCACTGTACACTGGGAGCAAGCCAAGCGAGTGCTTCGCTACCTGCAGGGCACTCTGGACTGGCAGCTGGTGTATGGAGCCGGTGAGTCCACGGCGACCTTGACAGGCTACTCAGATGCTGACTTCGCTGGAGATGCAGACGGACGACGCTCTCGCACCGCCTTTGTGTTCCTGCTGAATGGCGCGGCGGTCAGCTGGAAAAGTCAGCGGCAACCCACAGTGGCGCTCTCCACTGCCGAGGCGGAGTACATGGCTCTGACGGCTGCAACTCAAGAGGCAGTGTTTCTGAGGCAGCTGTTGCAGGAGATGGGGCAGCCTCCGGCATCTGGCACACTCATCCACGAGGACAACCAGAGCTGCATTGCCCTCTGCAAGAACACCATGACCACTGGCAGGAGCAAGCACATCGAGGTGAAGATGCACTTCTGTCGTGAGAAGCAGGAGAGCGGCGAGATCGTGGTTGACTACTGCCCGACTGAGGAGATGTTGGCTGATGGTCTGAGCAAGCCGCTGGCTGGAGAGAGGCACAAGAAGCTGTTCAGGAGCGTGATGGGCTCGAGTGAGTAGCGAGGGGGAGTGTCGTGCAGGACGAGTACAGGTACTGTATGGGTACAGCATTGTGTTGTACTGATCTGTATTGGTACTCGTACTATTTTGCAGATGCGGTGCTTGTAGGGTACGATACTCGTACGTACCATACAGTACGGTACCGATATGCATGTGTGCTGCGTTGTGAGTAGTTGTACGTGTGTACTCGTACCAGTAGGGTACGTTAACATGTCGCTAATCACTCTGACTAAAGTACTGTAGGGCGAATACTGCAATCTCCGGAGATGGTGAGATTATTAGCAGTATTAGAGACCGTACGATCTACATCGGATGGTCAGGAGTGTCTGTCAGTGAAACTGCAAGTCAAGAGCCTGTAGGCTAAGTAGGATACTCAATATAAGCGAG
>NW_027449512.1:0-17327 GCF_964194025.1 Convolutriloba macropyga | reverse complement strand
AGCAGTCGCAGGATTGTTGAAACAAATATTCTTTTAAAAAATTTTATTCGTAGTGTTTTTCAAAAACCCCACCAAAGCTTGGTCACAGACATGAAGAAAAAACAAGGAAAGAAATTATATTAGAACAAGGAAGCTCGGTAATGTGCGTTTGGACATGAAGTTCCGGCCCCGCTCATCCGCATTTTTGGCTTAATTGTCTACCAAATGAGGGACCGATAGAAAGCCCTCAACATTTCAAGTATTTTAAAAAATGTGTATGACCAAAAATTTTTCCTCGAACGCAAATAACTCTTGGAGTAAAAAAAAACGCTTCATTAGATTGATGAGATCAGTTATTATTCAGAAAGCAACTCAACAAAATAAAAAAAAATAACAAAAATCATGAATTACAAGCAAATACTTATATCCACTTCTTTCAAAATGATATATATCATCAAGGTCATAATAGCGGCCGATAAAAATGGTAAAATATTGATGAAAAATGGTTGAAAGTAAAAAAAATAACTTTTACTTCGCTAGAAAAGAACTGGGCCACTACAAAAAAAGGCTCGGTAACAATTAGAAAAAATATAAAAAAACGGCAAAGTTTAAAAATTGGCAAATATTTTTGGAAACAATTAATTTCCAAGAAGTGAAAACCATTAGATAGCAATCAAAAACATCCAAAAGATATATAGACACACACGCCTCTATAGGAGGGCCTTAGGACCTGCCATTATTTAATTTTTCTGCGGATACAAAAAGAACAACAAATAGAGAGAGCAAACACAAAATCATATAGAAGTTTCGGTAAACGCTGTCGAAGCTGTACAGCCATATTTTTTCTACGCCACTCAATATATTTTTAATTAAAATTCCCTCAAACAACAATAATGTGGCATGGAACCTCTCATTAATGAAAATAGGTAACTAGTAGACCAAAGAAGAGAAAAAGGGCCAAATTTAAGAAAAACTTTTGTATTTTTCAAAAACAATCATTTTCAAAGTCGCGGAAGCCATTAGCTACAAAAAGGAAAATTTAAATAGGATTGTGTATTCGTCCAAACGAAGCGTCTGAGACCTAAAACTATTCAGAATATGTCGTACGTCTACAAAAATAACGTCAAATACAGACAAAAATCAAAAATAGGTCATCTTTTTTTGCGAAAATCCTGTGTCGAAGACAGTAATTTCATAACGAAGACTTCAAAGCATTGGATTTCGTACAGTTTCACCCTTCCATAACAACACCAATGTCATATGTGACCTGTATTTAACAAGACTAGGTTACAAATAAACAAAAAAGAACAAAAAAGCAAATTGAAAAGATTTTCTTTTTTACTTTTGAAAACAACCGTTTCAAAAATCATGAAAGCCATCAGCTATCTACCAAATCATAAATAAGCTCATTTATTTGTCTACAAAAACCAATCAGAACTGTCATTATACTGAAAATTTCATAGGACTAAAAAACAAGGTATAGACAAATGTAAAAATTTCAATTAAATTCTTCGAGAAAGGGGTGTCGAATCCGTTAAAACCATAATCTGTGCCTTTAATTTCTTCTATAAGTCCAATTGTGCCTTATTATGAACACCAATAATGTATTATTTGAACTGTCAATAATGTGATATTGTGACAAAGCGAGAAAAATACGTGAAAAAAGGACCAATGCCTAAAAAAAAAAGTAAATTCTAGTAGCATCAAAGCCAGAAAACCTTAACTTAACGCGTAAAACCGCAAATAAATGAATATTGTTTCAGAAGAGGAAAATTTGAATGCTTAGAAAGAACAGGAAGATGAGGCATTTTTTCTTTGCTGACGCTAAGCTACAAATTGACCATATTAAGTGAAAAATAGTGGCAAAAATAAACAAGCCATCGTTTATTTACAAATCAAAATGACCGTAAACTTCGAGTGAAGAAACTAGATAAAACAATTTATAACTGTTTACGAAGCCAATTTGACCTATCAACAGTCAGCTTTGATTTGAGTTGTTCTTTCTTTAATTAACATAAAAAAGACTAAATTTTTTTTAAAAAATACCGACTGATTACAACCCAATTTCTTCGAGATTAAAACAGTCCACGATTGGATGGACACTAGCCTTGCTACTGATGTTCGTCAATTAAGAACGCTCGAATTGTTTCAAATGTCATTGATCTAGATAAATTGTTATATAAAAGATCAAAAACAAATGCTGCGTTTTTGTTAATTTTAGAGTAAAGTTAGCAAAATACGGCAAAATTTCAATTCCAGGCTTCTCTCAGTGAAAGTGGAAATAAGACAAGCTCCCTTTGTAATTTAAAAAGATTGTTTTAGTTGTTTCTGGGTGTGTACTTCCGGCAACTTTAATCAGAGTGGACTAAAGTAGCGTATTTCGGGCAATTTTTGATCAAAAAGGCTGAATTTGGAAACATTTAGCCACAACTTAAGCAAAAAAAGTAAATCGAAACATTAAACAATTCTTTTTTTTTCTGTAGGTAAAATCAGCAGAACTATTGTTAACAAATTTTACATATTTTAGCAAAATTGACCAAATTTTAGGCAAAAATTCTGGAAAATGTGAATAAAAATAACGCAAATCGGTCTAGTATTCACAAAAATTTAAACCACGACAACTCACTCTAGACATTAAATGTCAAGAAAATATTTTAAATTCCATATTCTACGCTGGATGGGCTTTCTATATTTACCACTCACAACTCTCTACGACGAAGATGTCGATCGGTCAAAGTTGACTAAACAAAAAAAAACTCATTTGAGTATATAGTTCCTCCCCCTCAAGAGGGGTCGGAACAAAAAACTCGAAATTTTGTTGTAAAGTTGTCTAGAGAGTACTCGGACACTTGTCTGGCTGGATTATCTTTTACGGCTTCTTATTAAATTTTCTTTGCTGTACGGTTACGATAACTCAGAAATCTTGAAAGTCCTTATTGCAATCCTGCAAAAACTTGATAGGACCAAGTACAGTTTTTTACAACCTCTCATGCTGAGGTTCAAGTGCAAAGACATATATGTCCAGACTAGAATAAAGGCCAATGGGTTTGTCGTGCATTCAAAAATAAACTGTTTGGAAACAGGAATCAACGCAGGGAAGTCTGGACTTGAGCAGCTTTGAAAGCGATAAAAGTTTAATATAGGGACTTTGAATGAACAAAAATTTTTCCATTAAAATGGCGAAAACCGTTGACTTTATTTATGGTTGATTCAGTACGTATACTAGAGTGGTGAGCAAAGTAAAAACTCTCCCTAGAAATTCATTTGATCTGAAAAATGGAATCAAGTTCGTCGCAGAAAGAAATGCAATCAATTTTTTACCTTTTTTGGACTCTTTTACGTCCACAAATTTAGAACGTGAAAGAACGTATTTTTTATTTCAGTCGAAAGTTAAGTAACTAAGAAGTACTGACAAAAACCAATTGATTGTGATCGTTTGATACAAAGAGTGCAAAAATGAAAAATTTTAAGAAATTAGCTTAGGGTTTTTGAATTTCTGGTGATTTTTAAATTTTTAAAATCAAATTGCAATCAACTTTTTACTTTGTATTGGAACCCTATACACCCAGAAATTTAGAATATGTCACTCAATTATCAATATCCCACTCAATATACCACTCAACATATTGAGTGGGATATAGAACATATCAATATACAACTCAATTATTCAAGCAGTACCAAAATTTTGGTGAACAGACAAAAGAGTCCCAGACAAAACAGTCCCAGACAAAAGATTCCTAAATTGCAAAAAAGTCCCAGACAAAAAAGTCTGAAGAAAACAGACAAAACAGTTCCGGACAAAACAGTCCCGCTCAAAGCGCTCGTTACACTGATCAAAAAGAAAGCGCAGCTTTGAAGTCCGAAAATCAAAATCACCGTGGTGCAGTAGTTAGTGCTCTGGGCGAACAATCGGAGGTCGCTGGTTCGAGTCCGAGTTGGGAAAAAATATTTTCGCAAAAATAAAAAATTGAGGGTTAATCAGGTCGGAAAAAGGGGAAAACTGGGCAAGTTCGTAGAACCCGGTCAAAGGTTGTCGTGAAAGAAGGAAAAATGAAAAGCTAGTTCATGATCGACATTTTGCAATAATCAGATCGCTTCTAGCGCTATTTTTAAACTTAAAAAATTTTGGTAGAAAACGAATGAATTGAATTACAGAAAATAAAGGATCACAAACACAAAAGCAACACCTGTTAGAGTTTGATATTATAACTGCAGCTTATCAAGAAATCAATCATATTTTGATTCTGGTTTTTTTGAACAAGTTCTTGTACATTTGCATCAATTTTTGCGTAATTTGCTTTCTTTGGCCTCTTTACTTGCTGGCCAACTGTCTGTTTGATGTCTTTTGGGCGGCAAAAACTGTTTGTCGGGGAGTCTCGTCAGCCATTGCTGCTCTGTCTTTCGACGCTGAGCGGAATTTCCTCTTTTCAATATCTGCTGGATCAGGTAAATGGCTATGAATTGTGACAACTTCGATTTGTTCATTGCGTAGCCTGACTCTGCCATTGCATTTTGTAATACAACAGCGCCATCTGTAGATTGTCGATGCCTAATATAGCCATAGCCTTCAAAGACGAGCAATTCCGATTTCTTGTTTGTCTGAATGAACTCCCTATAACATTTTGCGTCAAAATTATGACGCCATACATCGTGAGGCACCCTTTTATATGCTGCACAATTAAAACTAAACCTGTCATTGAGTTTAACAAAAAGTTTTGCGTCCACTTTTAATATTTTGAGAATTTGATTAGGTTTAGCGTAAATGTCGTATTAACTTTCGTTAATTAATGCGTTGAGTCAAAATCTGTAAAAGTTTGGGACTATTTTGTCTGGGACTGTTTAGTCTGGTTTTTGGGACTGTTTTGTCTGGGACTGTTTTTTCTGGACTGTTTTGTCTGGGACTGTTTTTTCCGGACACGAAACTTTTTATTTTTAAACAACCAGATTTTGCATATGATTGTCCTTGATCATTTAATCTCAACTGGTATACTTTAGTAAGCTGGGTTTACTCGTACGTGTAAGAGCAAATTTAAACCCGACGAAGCATTGAATAAGTGCAAACGATACATATCACGACAAACCCGGATGGAACTAACTATGGATTTACTAACTGGATGGAAAACAAGTTTTTCAACAGGAAACTCAACTGAGCAAGGTTTTTTTATATAGTTGCTAACAACTAACAAAACTGTACATCTCAAAGTCATCACCCTAAGATTTCTGTGTACGGATTGAATACATAAACATTTTGTGTAAAACCTATTTGTGTAAGTATGCAGGTGAAACTGCAATTGAACGCGCCAAAATCTGGACATACCAACGTTTGAACGCAGGAAAAAAGCACATCATTTTTTTAACGCACGAAAGTTTGGTGAACTCGTGTGATTTAACACATAAGCGCTTTTGAGCGCACGAAGAATGCCCGAAATGTTCTGTACGCATGAGCGTCTGGTGACGGAACAAAAGTCTGTATACGGCCACATGAAAGTCTATAGACATACTCACTCTTAACGCAGAAAGAACAAAGAACCCACAAATAGTTTTTAATGCACGAAAGCCTGAGCATAAGGGTGCTTTATCTGGGTCAGTATGGACATAGGCATGTTGCTTCTGGGATGGTCTGGACATGCCCACTTTTGGTCTGGGACATCAGCTCGTGTTAAACGGTGCCGTAGTTCGGGCTTGCCAAGTTTGGTCAAAATGGGGATAAAAAATCTCGCCACTATGTCTGGAGAACTGAAACAATGAAGTAAAATCCGTGAGCTTAAGTCGGCTTAAAATGATCATGATGGTACAGAAGCACAATTTAATCGAGAAAAGGTCTTTTTTGGGATTTTTTTTATGACATTGCAACTGTGATGCTGCATAAGAACACCTTTCAAACTGATACACAACTCAATTATTCAAGCAGTACTATAATTTTTAATTATAAACAACCAGCTTTTGCATATGATTGTCTTAGATCATTTATTCTCAACTGGTATACTTTAGTATGCTGGGTTTACTCAAACGTGTAAAAGCAATTTTAAACCAGACAAGGCATAAAATAAGTTCAAATGATGCATATAAAGCTTAATCAGGCGGGCATGAAAAGTCTGTCTTATGAAAGTAGTTGAAAAACAACTGTGAAGAATTCATGTGTTACATTAAAATTTTTATATTTATTTAAATTAAAGTTGAAGCCTATCGCCTCAGAGGTAAAAAAGTTCACAGGGCGTTGTTGCATGACACAAACTTATAAACATAAACAAAAAAATAAACATAAAAACATTAACATAAAAAATACGATTTCTCTTATACTTCTTGCCGGCCATATTCAAAGTTCATTTGGCTACTTCATCACTAGCAAGTCTATACAGTCTAAAACGTACGTAATCATAGTTAGATAATGCGAAAAATCAAGCATCAAGTGTTGTCTAGGAGTAAATGTCACCAAACATGACACAATTGAAAAACGGTTCGGTACCCAATGAACGAGTATTTGTCATCTTAGTCGAAATTTAACTAACTATTAAGTACTGCCAAAAATCAAATCGTTGTGATGTCGTTTGATGTTAAAAGAGCACAAATGACATTTAAACAAAATTAGGCTAGGTTTCTTTTTGAATTTCTCATGCGTTTTCCCCATCAACCATGCCGTCTTTTAATTCTGTAAAACACAATCACCAAATTTGTCACGCTTCCTGTTAAAATATGGATTATTACTGGTCAAGCAGCTAAAAGTTGCCAAAGCAGAATTTTTCTATTTTTAATTATTTTTCTCATAACTAGCGAAGCACTTCAACCGTTCCCTCTACTCAGTCTTGCGTCCTCCCAATTTCCCTGTTTGAATCGTGAGTTTCTGTACTTATGCGGCGATTAGTTGAGATAAAAATCTATATAACGATATATTGATAATATAGATTTCTCAAAAATCAAAATTGAAATTAGTCAAGTCGTAAAAAGTTTAATTCACAATTTTCCGACACTGGCATAAAAAAACAATGAAACGTCGCTTTGTTCGAAAAACTCAAGTGCAAGTGTCTGTGGAACAATTTTGTCCCAAAATGGAGATATTTTTAGGAGAAAACTCTAAAAAAAATTGAGGGGTCACCTTTCTTGACCGAAACGGAAAAATGAAGCCAACGAAAAATAGTCAGATTCTATTTTTTCGAAATATGGTGCCTCATAACTATATTGCTCTTTATTTATCAAATCTTCAAAAAAGATAAAATTTCAATTATGATTGATTCTCATAATTTAAATCAGAAAAAGTGAAAAAATCAATTTTTTCAAAGATTTTGTAAGTTTTCAGAATAATTTCTCAACCAAGTGATTGTAATTTCATCTGTCCGCAAAACCAACAAAAAACAACTTTGCTCCTGAACTCAAAACTATGCAAAGTGCGATCTTTTGAAATTTTGTTGAACATCTCTTCTCAGTTTTGGACAAAGAGTAGAGTCTCAAGTGATTCCCTCACTAGTCTCCAAAACATGGAAAAAACCAAAGAATTTAATTTCTAAATGAAAATGATTATGATTTCATGATATATGATAATATTGAAGACAAAACACAAGACAACATTATATCTACGAACCACGAACCAAATTTTAACTAATTAATATAATAAAACATCCTGAGTAACTTATGATTAGTCAAAATTGCTCAAAGTACCCACAAACCAAGGGACTGCCGGAGAATAAGTTGAATATTAGGCCTATCGAATTGAACAAAAGGCAACAGCAATATCACCGCAGACAAATATAATGTAAATTCATTAGAGTTATTTTAGTTAATGTAAATTGATAAAATTTGTTATATTCAACAACAAAATCTGAGAAATTCTAAAGGAAATTTGACATTTTAAATCGTGGCAAGGCAAGTAGAAAAGGATCATAATGGTGGTAGTAAAAACATCATTCATCACTGTATAAAACAAAAAATAATTTTTTAACATTACTCATATGAACGGGAATTATTTATCTTAGATAAATCGAAAAAAAATAATGTCCCACGTATAAAAAGTATTTTTTATGTGTTTAAAGCCAAATTTCAACCGCACTGAACGTCAAAAGCAATTTAGCAGCCCCGTAGTTGCTGTTTGACATCGTTAGGTTTGACGTCCGGACAAACTTCGCAAGCGAAGTTAAACGCTCAAACCGTGTCCTCACATGGTAATCGAATGCCCTTTTTCGGTAATTTATTGGCACATTCATCAGCTTATTGGCCATTTAATGCTAAAGCCCCCTTAATTTAACAAAACCATATTGTGAGCAATGGTTTTGTAAGGAAGAGCTATATTGGGAACTGATATTTTGAAATAGGTTTGTGAAATTGAGAGAAAAAAACATTGTCTCCTTACCAGATACCCATTTTAAAACGGTGACCTCTATCCAAATTTCATTAGAGAAAAGAAGATATGTTTTCATATTTGTAGAACTATGATTGAGTTTGAATTAGCATTGACCATTAGCCGAGAAAGTATTTAAAAAAAACTGTGATTTTCCGACAGATTATTTTGCAAAACTTATATATGGAGTTCATCACTTTTGCATTGGGATAACTGGTAAGTAAGCACAGCACCTTATCTAAACTTTGCAGATATATTTTGTAACTTTTTTCAATTTACACATATCTGGGGTTGTTCCAAATATAGCACCCCTCCCTCCCCTCTCCCCCCCCCCCCCCCCCTACAATATTCGTACCGAACCCCCAGAGCCCATCAGGCCTGATTCAGAGATTTTCCAGAGGCCAGGTCATGGCAGAGAGATGCCAAGACTTGGGTAGCGGAGCCAAGATTTGAGACATCTCTGGGCAGAGAGAGGCCAAGACTTAGGTTTTTCTGGGCAGCGCTGAACCCAAGTCTCGCGGTTGCCTGAGCAGAGTTAAGGTTGACATCATGAAGATCTGATGATTTTAATTTAATGAGGGCAATTCTTTTACAAATTTGGCGCCCAAATAAACGTTTTCTGTCACAAAAATCGTTTGCAGGTGAAATTCGTGAACTTCACCCCAAGAATTGTGGCCTCTCTGGGCAGAGAAAATCCAAGTCTTGGGTTTCTCTGCCAAGTCTTAGAATCGGTTTTTTCTCTTGACGCTGATTTAAAAAATATCCCCACGTTAGAAGTACAAACTGCGTGTTTTGTTTCCAAATAGGACCCATGTTTATGTATTAGGTCTCGAAAAAAGATAAGCTATAAATTGAAGTTCAAAAGAAAAACGAAACATTTGCGGAATAGGTGGATCAAATAATATTTTGACTGTTTCACCCACAGAACTGTCAATGCCACCTGCAGAACTGGTAATTACATCCCAAAATAAACACCTAAATTTAAAAAAAGTAAAGAAAAAATTAGTGTAATTGATTTGCGGTCGGTTCAACTAATTCTTTACCAGTTTCTGAAAAAGTAAATTTTAAAACTTTTGTCATTTTCAAGAATTCAGAAAGGATTCTTGACCCATATCCTTCTCTGTGAGTCTTCGTTTTTTGTGTATCAACAATTGAAGAATTTTAAACTCAGTTTCATTTGGTTTCTAATGTAGAGAGAAGCACATTTTTTAATTTCACAGATTTTTAAGTAACTTAGTTCAGAAAAACCATTGAAAAAATCAAAATTGAGAAAATCATGGTCAGAGTGGAGCAGTGGTTAGGTTCCCCTATATCACTGGGATCCACATCAGAAAGAATTTTTGACCTAGCTTGCTTAGGAAAAAAGTTATATTTTCAAACGAATTTTCGTTGTTTCGCAAAAACTGTTTTTGAAATACATATATTTTTCAAGCTAGTAAAGCAGTTGTTCATATCGAGCGTTACTACAAATTCTTGTTTCCTTATATTCTTAAAATCCAACTCATTTTTTTTGCTTTGGGATGTTGTTTTATGTATATTTGTAATGTTCAGTATTGAAGTGGTTTTTTTAGCTATAGCTCCTCATTTCTCTTCAACATTGAGTATTGAATTTGTATTTTTAAGGAGCTTTTTGGCTTTGAAAAGGTGGCCATACCTTACCAAGAAACACGAACATAGTTTAAATAGCATTCATAATCATAACTGGTGCTTTGTTTGTACATTAGTGTACACAAAACTTATGTTAAAAGTGCCAATGAACCTAGAAAATGCACCATTCTGACTCTCTGTCCAGAAAAAATCAAGTCTTGGATCCTTTCTGCCAAAATAAATCCCCAGTCTTGTGTCTTGCCTGCTAAGAGGTCACCAGGTCTTGGTTGCACTCTGCACAGAGTGACCTAAGACTTGGACCTTCTCTTGGCAGAGAGACCCAAGACTTGGAATTTCTGTGGGCAGAGACCCCCAAGTCTTGATTTTTCTGTGTCAATAGAAACCTCAGTGATCGACTCTGGAGTGTTCTCTAGGCAGCCTTGTATTTGACATGATCAGACTCTGAATCAGGCCTGGGAACTTGCCTGACTTTTTATCTGAAGCAGGCCTGATGGTCACTGGGGGTTCGGTACGGGTTACGTTGTGAAATTGTTTTAACTGTAACAAGAGTAGATTAAAAAACATTAACCCACAATTGTTGTTCCTCTCTCCCGAATTTCATAGTATGATTACTGCAAGAGTGTGATAAACAATGCAACTGTTGTAATTGCAACGAGAGTTGATTATTCGAACTGGGTCGCAATAAATCACGGAGTACCTCAAGGAACAGTTCTCGGACCTTTAATTTTTTTAATATATATCAACGAATTCCCTGAAAAAATGAAAAAAAGAGAGGACGTTTTACAGTTTGCAGATGACACATGCATAAATTGTCATTCCAAATCCGATGAAAATCTCTTATGCGAAATTAACAGTGTATTTGAAAGTACTGACAGTTATATGAGGCAAAATATGCTAACTTTAAACAGAGATAAAACAGAAATTGTGGCTTTTTCAAAAAATGGTGAATCAAAAATTGAACAATTTCATTATAATGGAATTTTCATAGAGCCAAAAACAAGTTGTCGTTATTTAGGTATAATGATTGATAACAATCTAAATTTTGACATTCAGCTGAACAAAACATTAACAAAAATGGCAAATGCTATTAGGTCATTTTACTTAATAAGACATTTTCTACCACTAAAAGCAAGAATCGTTCCTTTTTAAATCACTTGTTTTGTCCCATCTCAATTTCAGTGCAATTTTTTTTCAATCGTTGTCGGTTATGTCACTTCAAAGAGTTAATAAACAAATAAATTGGGGAATAAAGGTTTGCCACCTGCGCAAAAAGTTTGACAGTGCAAGAGATCTATTACTGAAAGACAAAATTTTACCAGCAGAGCTTTTCATTAAAAAAATTTTGTCTTCTTAAATTTTTTGACCTCCTCTCACAATATAAACAGAGTAGTCGAGAAACCAAAAACTCCTCTTTCAGGATTCTTGAAAAGTACGAATTGACCAAAAACTGCAGAACTGTCCAATTTTTTCCAAAGAATAAGTGCCAATCCAAATGGAGTGACAGGTCACTGATCAGAAATTTTTCTAGGAAGTGGAATAATTTGCCAATTGAAATCCGAAAAGAGAAAACTAAAAACAAATTTAAGGAAAAACTAAGCAGCGAAATGGTCAAGCTGCATGAATGTGTTCCAATAGATAGACAAGCAAGAGGCTTTAGGAATTTTTTCTACTGAAGTATAAAGACCAAACTATTCATATATTTACGAGGCGATTTTGAAAATGTAAATATTTAACCAAACGTTCTTGTTGTGGTTATAACTTTAAATTTACATTTTTGAAGATTAAAAAAATAATAATTTCAATGATTAAAAATAAGTTGACAAGTTATCAAATTCTAAGTCAACACCGAGTAGTGGAAAAAACTTCGAGGAGGCGATAACAACCGTGTGGTAATATTCATTATCATTAATCAACCCGCGTTGCGATTACAACATATGCATATCTTACGCCAGACAAATCTTTTTCCGCCAATCTTCCTATAGCAACAGTGGCGGGAGAAGAATGGCGGAAAACGATAGCCTAATCATAAAGCATAATTTAGCCTCTGTTTCAGATTCTCTTAGTAATCATCGGTAGCTAACAAATTATTTCATCGGTAAATTGTGCAATTGTTATCATCGCAACGAGAGTGGATTAAAGCACGGGCTGACTGAAGGAAGCAGCTGCAACCTAAATACTATCAGCAAATTTTTAACACCCAAAGATTAGATAAATGTTGAGTTGTAAACTGTTCCAAATGTCACTTTAGCTCTTAATTGGGGGTAAATCAGTGTAAATTGTTTGTTTTTGGTGGTACAAAAAAGTTAAAATATAAAGTTTACCTCGGGCATTTTACCCAGCACTGGCCCGCTGCCGCCCTCGTGCTAGGGCACTAAGTCTTGCAGGCTGCAAGTGTTAGTGATCTAAATTACAGGATCAGGTCTCATATCAACGCGTTGGTACACGCCATTTACAAATAGGAATAATTGATAATTAACCAAAGAACTGGAAACACCTCAGTTAAACCAAGATTTTGTTATTGGTCAAAGTTATCGACAAGAGAAAGCACTTTTTGAGCGTGAACAACAATGGCACCACAGCACTGTCGATGTAGAAAGGGTCACGTGCCTAGGGCATTCACGAGACAGGGTTTCACACTGTACGAGAGACTCAATCTCGATAAAGAAAAATGCACCGAGAAAGGAAGGCATCGAGTTTTTTTCACCTAAAAATCTCAAAAGATTGATTATTATAACTTTGACACTGATCGGTGGAATCGGTGGAGATTGACTGGGTTTTGTAGGTTTTATGTTGGTTGTGAAGCGAGGTTCTGTGAGACTAAAGTTAAAGCATGTAGGATACTACCACTTTTTTGCTGTAGAAGATCTGATTAGACGTATTCCACATTTATAATAACAGACTAGTGTCAGATGTAAGTTAGCGCCCCTAGTTTTTAAAACGTCTTAACGTATAAGATATGTAAATCCCTGAAACTAATGATTGGTCAAAATATAATCTGATATGAACTTAAAGAACATATTTGGACAAAAAATTCAAAAAGTTCAATTCACTGGGTACAACTATAAAATGCCTGTCTGGACTCATACGTGTAATTTCAGCAACAGCTAGTCAAAGCCTATTTTTTTGTTAACGAGATGACTCAAAAGGGCGCAATTGAATCAAAGATTTTCCCCGGTTGCTCTTAGTTGAGGAGGTGTAATGACTAGTTTCTGATGTAAACAAAGGGCGGTCCTTTAACACTAAATCTTACATATAAGAGCGGGAATTATTTATCTCTATTGCTGAAGCAAACCAATAAATATGACCCACGCATTAAAAAAAGCGGTCTGTTTTATAGGCGTAAGGTCAAATTTTTCATTATAATGAACGTCAAAAGTAACTTAGCACCCCATCATCTAAAAAATATTACCATATTAATCCCTAGCACTGGAAATTGTGTCAATTGATGCAATTGGTTGTGTGAATTGTTTTTTTATCAGATAGCCCAACGTAAATTTGGTGAACCCCATCAACATTTCACTGTAAAAAGTTTTTCTCTCAGTGTAATGTGATAGGTCTCCATATTGGTTCAACTTGATTTATTATACGTCGGAAGTCCATAATAACCTCGGTGGACAAAATTGAACGCTCAAACCGTAATAACACATGGTAAACAAACGCCCATTTTTTTTATAAAGTTATTGGGATCTTTCTCTGCTTAGTGGCCTTGCTATACCCGCCTATTGCTGTTTATAGCGAACTATAAAGTGAGCTATGATTTCGTGTGGATATAATGGGAAAATCCCCATTTTGGTATAAAAAGAGTGATATTTTGAAATAAGTTTGTAAAAATAAGATTGAACACTTTGGACACTTACCAGATACACCAATTTAAAAATGATGACCTCCATCCAAATTTCACTAGAGAAAGAAAGGTATGCTTTCACATTTGTAGAACTATGACTGAGATTGAATTAGAATTAAACAATAACCGAGACAAATTTTTTAAAAACTGTGAATTTCTGACAGCTCCTTTTTGTTTGTAAAACTTATTTGAAGGTAATCACTTTTGCCTTGGGGTATCTGCTAAGTAAAGACAGCACATTATCTTTACCATTTTTTCAAACATGGAGTTGTTCCAATTATAGCCCCCACGAAATTAAAAAAAAACTTCATTATTCTATACTTACATTAATTATAGTTTTTACGTTACTTGCCCACAAACCCGAGAGATCATAGAAAATTTTTGAAACAGGTTGTTTACCATGTAACATTCCGATTTGAGCGTTTGATTTTGCCGAGAAGTTCATACTGTGTTTCGTACTGCGTTTCCTTATAATGAATCATATTTGAACGAAAAGGAACAGACGTCTCAATTTGAGACTCCTATTATTTATTTATAGAAACTTTAATTACTGTGAAACTTGGACGGAGTTCATCAACTTTCCATTGGGGTATTTTCTAAGCTAACACTGCTTGTTATCTGCTTTTCACATGTAGATAGGACCTTTATTGTAGGTGAAAAATTGTGCACCTATCATTTCCAAAAACTTTATTAAAATTAAGGGCATAATTGCAACAAATTTTGGTGTTTTTAATTTATAAAACTAGGGGGCGCTAACTTACATTCGACTTGAGAATTTTGTTTTCCGAGGAATATTGTTCCTTTATTGGTATGAAATAGGGCTAAAGTTGACTTTTTCTCAAAATAAGCAGTTTTTGTCGCGTTGAAGCAGACCAATATTTTGTCGAATATTTGTATGTCTACGCGGCTTTTGCTCAAAAATCAAAAATATTTCTCTTATTGATATTTTTCCAACATTTTTTAAAAACTCAAAGTCATTTCAAAGATAATTTTTAAAAAGATGCTTGAATTGTTCTTTTTGAAAATATTTTGTTGTTTTATTGTAGTTTTATGAAAAACGACTATAGCGTTTATTTGCTAATAGATACCATTTTTTTTATATAAACAACACACTTCATTACTTAGAAACAGAACGAGATAAAGACAACCAAGCTAATTAAAAGCAAAAACAATTGAGCTGAACAGAAAGAAATGAGAAAGTTTTTTCTTTCAGATATATGTAATTTGATAATTTTGCCTGAGGACTACGACCACCGACATTTGCAAGATCTGCTTTTTGTTTTCAAATTGAGAACTGAAATTATTTATCTTATAACTGAACGCTTTTTTCGGGCACAAAACAGAGTATATGGTAAATAACAGCCATGATAAAGACATCCAAAATAAAACAACAACAAGTTTTATTCGTCCGTCTTTTTCTGACAATTTGTGGACAGGGTCGAACAGCAAAGAAATAGTTTCCAAATTTCAAAATAAATGCAAGTGAATTGAATGTTGGTGTTCAACTTTGTAAAAACTAACTATAGTTTTGTCATTTTTCCGGAGGTTGAGCGGCTAATCTGGTTAATCCCGAAAAATGGGGGGGTGGATTTTGAGTCGTGTAAGTGGGGATTGATCTAATTGCCATGTTTAACTTATTAATAGCCGCCCTCATCTTCTCAGCCGGCTATTATAGCGCTCCTATTTTTTTTTACTTCGTCGAATAAAAAAATGTTTCGCTTTACCTCATTTTGCCGCCTTTTCGTGAAATCTTTTTGACTTCTCTAGGCTAGTTTCTCTCTTCTCTCATTCTGCTAAAAGTGATTTTGAACATCAGTTGCTCAGCAAAGCAATTCAAAATGAACAGAGTTAGTACAAAAATGGATGTCAGAAATAGAAACGGGATAAACCCATAAAGCCCAATTTTAGATGCCCGCTATTTGAACGTCGTTCCTATGAGTCTTATTTACCATCTCTAATGCTTATTGTTTTTGATTGTAGCCCCTGTAGCCTCTCTCTAAGAAACAGAAGTATGTTCAACTACGAAATGCCATCAAAATAAATCGGACTTAAAAAATGTTTTTGTACAAAAATCTTTTTTTTTCAATATCTTCTGTTATTTCAATCCCAATCTTGCTTATTGGAATCAACGGCGGCTATTTTCCGGCAATCTGCCGGGTATGTTGCAAAAATTGCACTTGATTAGCCGCTCAACCTTCGGAAAAATGACAAAACTATAGTTAGTTTTTACAAAGTTGAACACCAACATTCAATTCACTTGCATTTAATTTTGAAATTTGGAAACTATTTCTTTGTTGTTCGACCCTGTCCACAAAGTGACAGAAAAAGACGGACGAATAAAATTTTCTTCATTTTGTTGTTTTATTTCACAAACCGTGCAACGAGAAGTCTAATTAAAATTTCATTCCAATGGGAATTTGATGCTTTGCAGACATTACCAGAGCATACCAGAAGATGTCGGATGCGAACCACCCGGACAAGTATCCAAATGATGAGGAGAAAGTGGCCAGGTTCATCCAGGCGTCAGAAGCATATTCTGTGCTGAGTGACTCCAAAAAAGTTATTTTAGTTGAATAGATGAAAAAATTCCCGATTTTTCTCATTAAAGTCCCCCCCCCCAACCCCCTTTTAATAGAGCATAAAGTATAGACACATCAATTGCAATAAACATGAGATTCGTGTTATTGTTTGGCGTGCTGTAATAATGGTAGGATTAAATGTTTAATTCATAATAGTATGGCCGCACCCGAACTGAATTAATTGAGTCTAGGTGATCTTTTTAAACGGACTTTCGGACTTTTGTTTAGTAAAAATTTGATTGCTCTCAAACGAAATTTGTAGCAATTGTATTAGTCCTGTCGTCTTTTTTTGCGAATTTTCGCTTGACTGATTTTTCACCTGACGTTTTCAACTTTTCGACCCCTCATCCATCACTACCAACCTAACACCCCATCGTTTCAGTTCATCCCAAAGCCCTTGAAACCCCCCCCCCCACTCCCACTTCGTTCAACACTTCCACTTCGTTCAACACTTCAACGCCCACCCTAAAACACGCGCTACTGCTAGCTTCCCCAAGCCCCAACTGGCTACTACGGAAGCAAATCACTTGCCGGTCGTTTGAGAGCAATTTCAGTCGCTTTCCCATTCCTCATACACCCAACCCACTCTTCTACTCTATCTCTCTCTCTCTCTCTCTTCCTCTTTCTCTCTCTCTTCTCTCTCTCTCTCCTCTCTCTCTCTCTCTCTCTCTCTCTCTCTCTCTCTCTCTCTCTCTTTCTTTTTAATTGCTCTTGAACGAAGTTTATGATAATTATTGTAAACGTGTGGGTCTTTTTTATGCAAAATATTCGCTTGACAATTTTGACATTTCGAGTGACTTTTACGCCCATGACATTTTGCGTTTCGCCTGATCTAAAATTCTATCTCAATCACATTTTCAAGCAGCTGAACTCAATTGGCGGCAATGCAATTTTATACTATATTCAAATGAAAAACGCGCCGAAACCAGTGCCATTTTTTACTGCAGATCCTAATAGTGGTTCATGTTAATTTCAGGCTATTTGGAGC